>NC_090229.1:7514730-7569730 GCF_024489055.1 Chanodichthys erythropterus
TAGATAGATAGATAGATAGATAGATAGATAGATAGATAGATAGATAGATAGATAGATAGAGTACAAGTACACATTTATGTATACTATTTATCTCTATTCTTTTTATACTATTTTTGTGATACCACACCCAACTATTAGCTAAAGCAAACTGAAGTTCTCTACAGATTACTCAGGTCATTTACATATAATTAATTAAAGTAAAATATAATATTTAACATATAATTATAGTGTGTGTGTGTGTGTATATATATGCAGTACACACACACACAAATATATACAAACCCCGATTCCAAAAAAGTTGGGACACTGTACAAATTGTGAATAAAAAAGGAATGCAATAATTTACAAATCACATAAACTTATATTTTATTCACAATAAAATATAGATGTCATATCAAATGTTGCAAGTAAGACATTCTGAAATGTCATGCCAAATATTGGCTCATTTTGGATTTCATGAGAGCTACACATTCCAAAAAAGTTGGGACAGGTAGCAATAAGAGGATGGATAAGTTAAATGTACATATAAGGAACAGCTGGAGGACCAGTTTGCAACTTATTAGGTCAACTGGCAACATGATTGGGTATAAAAGAGGCTCTCAGAGTGGCAGTGTCTCTCAGAAGTCAAGATGGGCAGAGGATCACCAGTTCCCCCAATGCTGCGGCGAAAAATAGTGGAGCAATATCAGAAAGGAGTTTCTCAGAGAAAAATTGCAAAGAGTTTGAAGTCATCATCATCTACAGTGCATAATATCATCCAAAGATTCAGAGAATCTGGAAAAATCTCTGTGCGTAAGGGTCAAGGCCGGAAAACCATACTGGATGCCCGTGATCTTCAGGCCCTTAGACGGCACTGCATCACATACAGGAATGCTACTGTAATGAAAATCACAACATGGGCTCAGGAATACTTCCAGAAAACATTTTCGGTGAACACAATCCACCGTGCCATTCGCCGTTGCCGTTTGGTTCTAAAACTCTATAGGTCAAAAAAGAAGCCATATCTAAACATGATCCAGAAGCGCAGGCGTTTTCTCTGGGCCAAGGCTCATTTAAAATGGACTGTGGCAAAGTGGAAAACTGTTCTGTGGTCAGACGAATCAAAATTTGAAGTTATTTTTGGAAAACTGGGATGCCATGTCATCCGGACTAAAGAGGACAAGGACAACCCAAGTTGTTATCAGCGCTCAGTTCAGAAGCCTGCATCTCTGATGGTATGGGGTTGCATGAGTGCGTGTGGCATGGGCAGCTTACACATCTGGAAAGGCACCATCAATGCTGAAAGGTATATCCAAGTTCTAGAACAACATATGCTCCCATCCAGACGCCGTCTCTTTCAGGGAAGACCTTGCATTTTCCAACATGACAATGCCAGTCCACATACTGCATCAATTACAACATCATGGCTGCGTAGAAGAAGGATCCAGTTACTGAAATGGCCAGCCTGCAGTCCAGATCTTTCACCCATAGAAAACATTTGGCGCATCATAAAGAGGAAGATGCGACAAAGAAGACCTAAGACAGTTGAGCAACTAGAAGCCTGTATTAGACAAGAATGGGACAACATTCCTATTCCTAAACTTGAGCAACTTGTCTCCTCAGTCCCCAGATGTTTGCAGACTGTTATAAAAAGAGGGGATGCCACACAGTGGTAAACATGGCCTTGTCCCAACTTTTTTGAGATGTGTTGATTCCATGAAATTTGAAATCAACTTATTTTTCCCTTAAAATGATACATTTTCTCAGTTTAAACATTTGATATGTCATCTATGTTGTATTCTGAATAAAATATTGAAATTTGAAACTTCCACATCATTGCATTCTGTTTTTATTCACAATTTGTACAGTGTCCCAACTTTTTTGGAATCGGGTTTGTATATATATATTAGAATGTCTGATAAATATATTTGCAATTTGATAAATTTGAAATGTATAATATATGTATATATATCAAATGTATATTTAAATAATTGATATATTAAAAAAAAAAATATATATATATATATATATATATATGTGTGTGTGTGTGTGTGTGTGTGCATACTAATTTTAATTTCTAATTTATTATATTTTTTGTTTATTATTTTTTATGTTTTTATGTTATACAGCTGTCTGTTGTTGTGAATTTTTGCTGTGAATTGCTCTAATTTTGCTGCATGACAATCATACTTACCTTTAATTATTATGACAAATTAATTGAATTCTTTTCTCTAGCTGTAGCATGTTGCTGTAAAAGATTAATTATAAGCAATTAATTTCTCTTGGCACGTGTAGTGTAGACTATGGAGATTTGTTGTTGCTGTGTGAATTAGTCTTAGCGTGAAGACAGGTGGTGATCTATTTTTAAAATGCCCTTCTGAGCATGTTCTGATTTTAGGACTGTTCACACCTTTATGAAGTGCTGCAGTCAGGCTGTTGTAATTCTTCTTCTTGCCACAGGCGTCGCACTTGCACATCTAACCCCAGTTGCACACAAACAAACACATTTGACTTGACTGGGCTTGACTTAGTTTATCTCCAGTGCAACAAAACAATGAATATGATTTACTAGCATATTCCCAGATCTTAAATATATTTTATAGTCTATACCACAAATATTAGGGGTGAGAATCAATTAATTCAATTAATTTGTGGGTCACAATATCGTAATATTGTTTAAAAAAATGAATTTGAAACTCCATTTCGATATTGCAGTAATTTTTTACTCCATTGATTCAGGTTTACCTGCTCTAAACTACAATGTTTAGTGCAATTATATTATATTTGAGCTTACTTTTATTGTTTGGTTTTTGGTCACATTATTTTTAAATATTTTATTCATATATATAAAATAATAAATTCTATATTTTTATATGTTTTATTTTGTTATATTTTTCATATTTTGATATCTGGATTTTTAAGTATTTTTTTAATATATTTTAATATATATAATTTCTTTTCCCCTCCATTTTCGGTGCTGTGACCTACCTTGAGTTTTAACTGCACTGCAGCACATCATTCTGTCTTTGGCTGTAGTTTATTATGCCTGTATTTCAAGAGGTTGCTTATATATAGTCTACTATAATCTGTCCAATCTTGGCAGGTGTAATATTCCATGTATCCATCACACTGTGAAAAGCTTTACACCACATTATCGAAATCTGTCCTACCTTGTGTTTTGGACACACTCCAGTGACATCCAAACAACATACAGCTGACCTGGCAATATTGCTCATTGTGATTAGTACATCTTATATATAATCATTCAGTTACATAATTGTGTCATTTATACACTCTTTGATACCAAACCACAAACATAAGGTTTTATTATTGATGCTTACTAAAGTATTTCTTCTGAGACCTTATGCAGTTCATTCATAAATACGTAAGATCGCTGTGGAAATACAAAGTCAAAAGACAATGAGCGCAGCACTGGAAGGGGGCACGGCTACATAAGGTCTGCAAAACAAGCCTTTTATTGCATTCGTTGTCTACCTTGATGGCTTAGGATTTGTCAACTGATATCTTAAGTTATTCGCTCTTATATAATCACCAGTGCTGTTGATATTAGCTGCATGCATGTGTTCCCCCTGCTGATGCCCACAGAGCTCTTCTGAAGACTGCGAGAGCTACAGGTCTTGACATGTTAAAAGAGTGGTGAAGTGTTTGGGTTATTTTTCAGAGGTTATCTCAGCTTCCCTCATGAGCCGCAGCTGTTCATCCTCTCTGAAGCACACAAACACAAGCAGATTGGGATTAAAGCACGTGGGTTTGGCCATTTCATCTCATCAAAGTGCATAAGAGCCGTATGACACAGCTAATGTCTTGTCTTCTAATAGTCCAGCGGTGACTCATGAAAGCCAGATCCTGTTGAAACACCTCCCAATAACCGTTACCTTTGTGAAGCCTTGTGCTGGTTGTTTCAAAACATTAGACCAAAGGACCAAGAATAACTGTAACAATAATTGGCTATACAGTGGGTACGGAAAGTATTCAGACCCCATTAAATTTTCCACTCTGTTATATTGCAGCCATTTGCTAAAATCATTTAAGTTTTTTTCCTCATTAATGTACACACAGCACCCCATATTGACAGAAAAACACAGAATTGTTGATATTTTTGCAGATTTATTAAAAAAGAAAAACTCAAATATCACATGGTCCTAAGTATTCAGACCCTTTGCTGTGACACTCATTTATTTAACTCAGCTGCTGTCCATTTCTTCTGATCATCCTTGAGATGGTTCTACACCTTCATTTGAGTCCAGCTGTGTTTGATTATACTGATTGGACTTGATTAAAGCCACACACCTGTCTATGTAAGACCTTACAGCTCACAGTGCATGTCAGAGCAAATGAGAATCATGAGGTCAAAGGAACTGCCTGAAGAGCTCAGAGACCGTATTGTGGCAAGGCACAGATCTGGCCAAGGTTACAAAAAAAATTCTGCTGCACTTAAGGTTCCTAAGAGCACAGTGGCCTCCATATTCCTTAAATGGAAGACGTTTGGGATGACCAGAACCCTTCCTAGAGCTGGCCGTCCGGCCAAACTGAGCTATCGGGGGAGAAGAGCCCAAAAATTACTGTGGCTTTATGACAGAGTGGCCCGACGGAAGCCTCTCCTCAGTGCAAGACACATGAAAGCCCGCATGGAGTTTGCTAAGATGGTGAGAAATAAGATTCTCTGGTCTGATGAGACCAAGATAGAACTTTTTGGCCTTGATTCTAAGCGGTATGTGTTGAGAAAACCAGGCACTGCTCATCACCTGTCCAATACAGTCCCTACAGTGAAGCATGGTGGTGGCAGCATCATGTTGTGGGGGTGTTTTTCAGCTGCAGGGACAGGACGACTGGTTGCAATCGAGGGAAAGATGAATGCGGCCAAGTACAGGGATATCCTGGACGAAAACCTTCTCCAGAGTGCTCAGGACCTCAGACTGGGCTGAAGGTGTACCTTCCAACAAGACAATAACCCTAAGCACACAGCTAAAATAACGAAGGAGTGGCTTCACAACAACTCTGTGACTGTTTTTGAATGGCCCAGCCAGAGCTCTGACAAAAAATGGCTGTCCACCAACATTTACCATCCAACCTGACAGAACTGGAGAGGATCTGCAAGGAGGAATGGAAGAGGATCCCCAAATCCAGGTGTGAAAAACTTGTTGCATCTTGTCAAAAATGTCAACAATTCTGTGTTTTTCTGTCAATATGGTGTGCTGTGTGTACATTAATGAGGAAAAAAATGATTTTAGCAAATGGCTGCAATATAACAAAGAGATTTGAAAAATTTAAGGGGGTCTGAATACTTTCCATGCCCACTGTATTAGCGAACACACCAACGCATGATAATGTTATGTTTATTATCAGAGCCCACTGTGGTTATGTCATTTAAATCAACAGTATAATAGTATATCTTGTTTTCATATTATTTTAATTTATTAAAATAAGCATGAACACACTTTGTAGTGCAAACAGTTTTACTGGTTGCACATCAGATGAGAATAACCATAATATGGGGGCTCATATGAATGAAACCAGTTAGATTAAATATTTCAAGAGGGTTACTACTGGTTATGTTTAGGGTTAGGGGTTGGTTAGGAGAAATGTATCTATTAAATTTATATAATTAAAACAGAAAATCCACAGACTGGGAATTATGCGTTTTTACGGCAACACTATGAACGGCTAAATGAATCTGCACCAGTCAGGTCAAATGGTACAGCGGTCACATGGTACATGTAGGAGCTCTCCGAAAATTCCCAGCTTACAAGTTGTAATTACAAGGTCTATGAGGATGTGGACGCTTTTTACAAGTTAAAATTCCATAATTACGACATGGTGTGAATGCACCTTTTTATCATCTGGAAAAAAATCTAAAGTGATTCCAACGATATCATTGATCTGTGCTGTTATCGTTATTGTGTGGTTTCAGAGAAATTTCAAAACAATTAGTTTTCTGTTGGTACTCGTGGTGAATTTGCATGACCCGCTTGAACATGAGTGAAATTTATGTGGGGAACTTTTTCGCCGTCACACTGACTAGAGCGGTAAATATGACTGCACCTTTGTAGGCCCTAGCTGTCCCAAATGGCACACTTCATAGGCACTTACAGTCTTTTGGACTTACAATGGCCGTCACGTATGCATCCAGAAGACTGTAGGGTGTCCCATTTGTCATTTAAAGCCCAAAGTATACTTACCCCGTCCGTGTGCAGCCCAATTTTTGAGACTGTGCGGATGGTACGCATACAACAGCGCAAGTGCGAGTGACTTGAGCACCCCTGTGGTCAAAATCAAATGTTAATGTTTATATGTCTATGTGGTGTTTTTAATATGCTTTAAGACAAACCATGTGCAAATTCATAATTTTGCACATGGCCAAGTGCAAAATTATGTAAATTTGGTTTGAAATTGCTGGTGTGTCTGATGTCACAAACTACCTTATAACCAATCATGTCAATGTGCCGATAGGCTTTAGCATATCATTAACATCAGTGTTGCCAAGTCAGCGTTTTTTCCAGGGAATTGAGCTACTTTATCACCGCCACTGGTTGTTTTTCATGTTCAAAGGTTGAAGCAACCCCAGATAACATGATATTTAGCCCCTGGAGTGCGATTTTAACCAGGGGGAACCCAGCCAAAAAGTGGATTTTACCCCGCAAAATGCAGTTTTTACTAGGGGGACCCCTGAAATACGATAAGGCTAGTTTTGGGCTAGTTTTGAGTAGCAATTAGGCGAGTTTTGTTATGAAAACCCTGTTAACTATGACTGATCTGAAGCAGGGGAGTCTCAAGAGAAGGCTATCCCAGTATATTTTTCTGTTGATATGAAAAATCAGGTAGATTTAGCAATATAGCGGGTGTATATTATGATGTTATGATGAACTATAAGCCTTTCTCCGCTGACGTTCTGAGTTGTTTAAAGCGTTTCTAAAGATACAGATTTTTAGAAGACAGCTGTCGGAACATGGTTTGTGTAACATTAGCAAGATATTATTAGCTGTTTGATAACAGTCATGCTAAAGGCTAATCATATTAATTACTGTTTTGTGTTCAACGTTGTAAAAAACGATACCATTGTGCAGCGTTTACCTCAGTAAGTTGACCGAGTGGATCTCTGAGCTCGTGCGAGTGAGTGGAGGCGGGGCTAATTAGCATATTCATGGTTCTCCGTATACTAAATGAGGCAAGTGTGTAGAGTTACATTCAAGCTATTTTAAGGCATGAAGAATTTTTTTACACAGCAAAAAAAAAAAAAAAGTTTAAATATGTACTTTTGGTGATCGAGGATGCATTTTAAGGGATAAAATTATTGACTACAGGGGAACTTTAAAACAAAATCCACTCGATAGTGTGCACACGCCGAATGCATTTTTCTGCGCTCATGACCAAAGAAGTATACTGTGAAAGGCTTGCAGGCTCAACCATGGGTGATACGGAGCAGAACGCGGAAAAGTTTAGTTCCAACCTTAATCAAACACACCTAATAGTCAAGGTCTTCAGAGTTATTCAATTGCAGGTAAGTGAGTTCGATCATGGTTTGAGCTAAACTCTGCAGGACAGTGGCTGGATTTGAGGAACCCTGCCCTAAATGGTCTTGTGGAATTAACAGGCATGTGCACGTGGCATCCATTGTAAGTCCACAAGAGCACAAGTGCATTTAAAGTGTGCCATTTGGGACAGGGCCAAAGTTGTGGTGTGGACTCTGCTATTCTTTTAAATTTAGATGCTATTCTTTTAAACTCTTTATCGTTATCGTCCTCGGTGTGAACGGGCCTTAATACTGTGCTATTATGATGTGTGATGTACTGTAGAGATGTGAGCTTGATAAGTTGGCACTGCAGCAGCGGGTGGTGGAGGGGGTGAGGAGAGGACACGCTGTTTGGATTTTTCTGCTTGGCAACTCGAGCCCCTCCCGCTCGGAATCAAAGCGGAGCGAAGAGGGGAATGCATGCTGTTTGAAGCTCTGCTCGCAAGTCTACGCCGACTCCTGACGGGATCGCACGCACAACTGCCGAGAGCCAGAGCGAGAAATTCTTCCAGGGCAGTGGGGCACTGCATGAAATAATAATCAAAACACTTAGATGAAAAATAGTCTGTGGCTGAGACTGCTGTGGTGCTGACAGAGGCTTTAATCAGAGGAAATTAATATATTCAAACAGTCTCACTGTGGACACAGTCTAAAGTTTCTATTGTGCTCGAGCAGAAGTGTCTACAGCAGTTAGTCCTCAACTTATTTTGCTCATCATGATTCATGACCCAGATTTTAGGAAGTTGTGACCAAACACAGTACCAAGAAGATCATCATCAACAAAAGTGTCCTTAAAATAAGACTTAAAATTAGTAATAATATCTTGAACTGTGTCAGACTAATAATTCAAAATTATTATGTCTCATAGGCTGAAAAGGAAAGTTTACTAGCTTCTAATTGTCTCCAAATGCTTTTATGCTCTCAGCCAATAATGCAGTGCACAACACAAACTGTGGTCAGCACAATCCATGTTTATCCTCGTTTCAAGTGAACTGGCATTTAGAGGGTTAGTTCACCCATAAAAAAAAATTCTGTCATTATTTACTCACCCTCATGTCGTTCCAAACCCGTAAGATTTTCATTCATCTTCAGAACACAAATTAAGATATTTTTGATGAAATCTGAGCGATTTCTGTCCCTCCATTGACAGCTATGCAAATTACACTTTGATGCTTCAAAAAGAGATCGTAAAACTAATCCATATGAATTAAGTGGTTTAGTCCAAATTTTCAGAAGAGACTCGATCGCTTTATGTATTGAACAGATTTAATTTAGGCTTTTATTCACATATAAACATTGATCAGTGAACATAAACAGAAGCTCAACTAAACCTGCTTGACATGCAAGATCAAAACTTAATTGACCCTTCGCCGGGAGTTTGATTGACAGGTGATCTAACCAATCATAACGCCAAATCCACCATTTTGTCCAACAAAGCAGTCAGGGGAGTTAGTAGATTAACATTTTGTGTACTGACATCTTTCTGTTGTTGAAACAACATTCCTTCTGATGTTCATTCATGTTTATTTGATGCTAAATGAACTATTAGTAAGAGATGATCAGTTCACGAGCTGCTTGAACTGAGGCACTACAGCGATGTGTCACGACACATTAAAGAGCCACAAAATTGTATTTATTGTTTAAATTTCTTTAAAATGACAAAATTTGAAATGAGTTTTTGTCTTGTATCAATTTCATTCCATTTTCATTCAATACTTTATGTACTGCTTACAGTGTCTGTTTTTACAAGAATAAAGTTCAACATAAGCATATACTATTTAAAGGTGCCCTAGATTCAAAAATTTAATTTACCTCGGCATAGTTAAATAACAAGAGTTCAGTACATGGAAATGACATACAGTGAGTCTCAAACTCCATTGTTTCCTCCTCCTTATATAAATCTTATTTGTTTAAAAGACCTTCGAAGAACAGGCGAATCTCAACATAACCCCGACTGTTACGTAACAGTCGGGATCATCGATATGTACACCCCCAATATTTGCATATGCCAGCCCATGTTCCCAACATTATGAAAGGCATTAGACAAGGGCAGAACGTCTGGATCTGTGCTCAGCTGAATCATCAGACTAGGTAAGCAAGCAAGAACAATAGCAGAAAATGGCAGATGGAGCAATAATAACTGACATGATTTATGATAACATGATATTTTTAGTGATATTTGTAAATTTTCTTTCTAAATGTTTTGTTAGCATGTTGCTAATGTACTGTTAAATGTGGTTAAAGTTACCATCGTTTCTTACTGTATTCATGGAGACAAGAGCCGTCGCTATTTTCATTTTTAAACACTTGCAGTCTGTATAATTCATAAACACAACTTCATTCTTTATAAATCTCTCCAACAGTGTAGCATTAGCCGTTAGACACGGAGCATAGACTCAAACTCATTCAGAATCAAATGTAAACATCAAAATAAACACTGTACTTACGCGATTAGACATGCTGCATGAGGAACACTTTGTAAAGATCCATTTTGAGGGTTATATTAGCTGTGTGAACTTTTTTTATGTTGTTTAAGGCAAGCGCGAGCTCTTGGGGTGTGGAGCATGAGATTTAAAGGGCCACACACCCTGAATCGGCTCATTTCTAATTATGCCCCAAAATAGGCAGTTAAAAAAATTTATTAAAAAAAATCTATGGGGTATTTTGAGCTGAAAGTTCACAGACACATTCAGGGGACACCTTAGACTTATATTGCATCTTTTAAAAAAAGTTCTAGGGCACCTTCAAATACAAATGTAGTGGGGTCTATGTGTTTTTATCCATTTTTTTTGATAAACATGACACAATACAACATCGTGACTACATGAAAAGAGCTTTAACTATTATAAAAATACAGATTTTTGAGCATTAGTGGAACTGAAGTTTTCAGAAAAAATGCAAAACACACGTGATCGTTGTCATGCGGTGAATCCGGCCAATCGTGGAACAGCATTGTCGTCATCAGAGCTCGTGCAGCCGCTCATGAGATACTGCGCTGGCTTGATGCTATACGTCACAGTCATGTGGTGTCGGCGCTGTCTCAAGTCGGACAAAATTTCTTACCGGCATGCACTGCTTCAAGTCCGCAGCTGATCGGTCTGTGCAGTGCTGCATCAAGTCGAACAAGCCTAACAACTAAAGGGGGCGGGTCTTTGCGAACGGTCAAATGTGAATGAGAATGAACCTAATTGGTTCTGGCACATCAAGCAAACATGCTTGAGCTTAAGTTTACCACAACTGATGGGTGTGTTGATGAATGTTTATATGTGAATAAAAGCCTAAATTAAATCTGTTCATCATATAAAGCTATCAAATCTATTCAGAACATTTGGACTAAACTGCTCAGTTCTTATGGATTATTATTATTATGAACTCTTTAGAAACTTTTTAAAGCGTCAAAATGTCATTTGCGTAGCTGTACCTATATATATCAATCATTATATTTTTAATAATTTTGTACTTTTTATTATTTATTTGTATTATATATATATATGGATCAGAGCAGAATTTTTTTCTTCCTTTAAAGGTTGAGGCATAGTTGCAGTCTGTTATTTGCATTTAACTGTATTTTCCTGTCAAAACAGACCTGTGACTCATTCTTAGATCATTTGAGAATCACTTTGTCATTTATGAACTTGGAAGAATGTATGTTTGTGTTTTGTCGCAGGACAGGCAGTTAATCAAGTTGGTTCATGACTTTAAGAGGAAATAGAGGAAGCTTTGCCCAGGGATGTTCACATGACCGTACACTTGTCTGTCATCCTGTGTGGAGTGGCGTCCTGTTAAGGGCATATTCATCTTCAACACCACAATCCCATGAGACTCCATGAGATCTGGACTCTTTTACACTTGTAGAATTAGTTTTCCAGTTTATGCACATGGTTGAAGTATGTAGGTCAAAGATCCAGAAGTGTAAAATGTATTTAGGATGTAGTATGCAGTATGTAATTTCTGTGCTACTCACAGCGCCGAACAGAATTGTAAAAATAACTTGTTTTCACAGTTTCTTCTGAGTGGTTGCCAGGGTGTTGCTATGTGTTTTAGTCCACCAGGGGGCAAGCTTTGTAAGTAAAATAGCTTAGAAATGTATTAATACACATTGTTATTGTCAAAAGAGCCAGTGTCAGCGTGGTAAAATGGTGCAGAATAAGGCATTTCAACATAGAAAGTTCTCTGTATAAGAATAGATGCAGAACCTGTTAAGTAGATCACTGAACTCTTAACAGTAATCATAGTGCTTTGACCACATGGATAAACCCACCACTCTCCTGAGCGTGGAGCTGTGGATTAGTGTAGAGGAGCATTTAGAGTTTGGATCTGCGGGTTTTTTCCCCGGATTACTCCTGGAGAGGTTTTAGAGAAAGAAAGATGGGGAGAGCAGCGAGCCAACTGGCATGAAACTAAAAGCAGCGTTAAATATGTCAGAATCAGCTGTTACTCCAAGATCTCACTCCTACGATGCCTGGCCGCTGTGAAGCTATTGTCTTAGACTCCTTAAATCTCCTGCGTTCTTATGAAAACTCACTCAGACATCAAAGAGGTGTGAGTATGTGTGTGTTTAAATCCGCTAAAAAATGCGGCATGAAAACAACACTTTATACATAGTCTGTTCTTAGGGCTTGGAGTACTACTAGATGAATAATTAAAGTCCTTTACACATCATTACAGCTTGGGATTTAGATGTTATAATAAGCAGTTAGTGTCTGCAACGCTCATATGCCTGGAAACATAGTTTGTTTCATCCAATGCCAACGCTCAAGAAGTAAAATCCTCTGTCTCTTTCATTGAATGGATGGGCACTAAGTCTTCAGTCTGTGGTTCTGGGATGTGGAGAGTTGATATCATTCTTTGACCGCTGGTCTGTTTTATGTTGGGGTTCTGAATGGGCAGCTGTTGGCTTTAAGGTCACTCCCTTTGGGCAGCATTTGTGGCCTTGGCTAATGGCAAACACCTGTGAAAATCGGGAGGGGGTGGAGAGCATTTATGTCATGATTTGTTAAACAGATGGCAAACATCTCCCTTTGGCTGTCCTGATCACCACAGCTCATTTTGACTGTGCCAGATTTTCTCTCTAACAAATGTATTTGTATAGCACTTTTCACAATGAACATTTCAAAATGGCTTTACAGAAAATCATTATATTGATGTTTATAATATCTTTATCTCTTCGTTCCTTTTAGTCACATTTAGTTGGGCGATAATAAAGTTTACATTTTGTGACAAAACAAGCAATCAAACATTTTTTTGCTGTATAGTATCAAAATCCTGTTAAGACAAGTCAGAGAACACTGCCTGTAGTGACGTGATCACTTTACTAATCAACGATTGGCCCTTTCACCTAGAAGGTGGGGCTTATTCGCCATATTGGGTGTTGCACTTTTCCCCGTTCATAAGTAATAGGAGTGCACCGTCTTCTTATATTTAAAGTCTTTGATAGTCAGAGCTGGGTAATAAAGGATTACATGTAATCTGGATTACGTAATCAGATTTCAAAAATCAAGTACTTGTAATTAGAGTAAACTACTTTTTAAAATACTCATAATCAGGCTACAGTTACTTTTTTATGGATTACATGATTACATATTATTTACACAATGCAATAAATTGTTCATAATTCATTGATTCTCCCAATTTTTCATTTTTTTTACGTTTATTTTTTTTTCATAATAAACCTACCGCTTATGATTCTTTGAGTTTTTCCTCGAAGAATCGTGAAATAATATATAGATATGAAATATAGATTAAATATAATAATTATATAATAATAATAACATTAAGATATGAAATACAGATGAAATATTTGATGTAGCAGTGATATTGCTGTAAATTAGCATGTTTTTCAATACTTGATTTTGTAATGTTGCTGTTTTCTACATTTACTTAATTTTAAGTAAATATGTTTTAAAATCATAAGATGTGATTTATTCAGTGTTACTATCAGCAGACACTTAAAGGTACATTAGCGTTAGTATTTTGAAGTATTAACTGTCCATGGTAAATAGAATATATATATTTTTTTATATATATATTTTTTCTTTGTATCTGTCAAAATAGTACAAGTTTATCCTACAATATATGTGACATCAAATAAGGGTTAGCACAAAAGTAATCTAAATGTAATCCAAAAGTAGTCAGATTACGTTACCAAAAATGTGTAATCTAAGAGATTATATTACTAATTACATATTTTCTCAATTTTGCAATTCATAAGTAATCTACCCAGCTCTGTTGATAGTATACAGCTTTACCTGAGTGTATTGTATGTATCTGGGTAAGGTTGGATATACTTATATTTTCTTGTTTTTTCAAGATTTGTTAAGAACACTATTTCTCTTTCTTTAAAGGAATGCTCTGGGTTCAATATATAATGACAACAAAACGTATAACAAAAAATGATGGTTCAGTGATTATTTGCAGTCTATAAGGAAAGGCTTTTAAGAGGATTTTAATGTAGAAATCTGCTGCTAGTATTTTTTTCAATGCAAAAGTTTTATTTGAGCTGTAACATTGAGTAAATCATCCTATATCGCTTTATGTGAGTGTACTGTATGTATGCAGATAAAGCTGTATATATTTATAGTAGTTGCAAGTTGGAGATAATTCATTATGAGGTGATATGGGATTCTGTAATGTTTTGTTCAGTTTATAGCCTAGTGTGATTGTGTATTTTAACATTAGTCCCATAGTGCAATGTTTTGGCTCATTGACTTTCATTATACTGTAAGTGAAAATGCATGCAAATGCTTGATATACACAGTTTTCTAAGAAGTTTGGAAGAAAAGTTTTTGTTCTTTAGCCAATAGCCTGGAGTTTTTTAACAGGCTGAGCATTTGAAATGTATATGCTAATTTGTTAATTTTGTGACTTTTAGGAGTACACTTTTTTCCCCCCTCAAAATTACAGACATGGACTAAAAAAATGGATTTCATATGGTCTTTAAGAGTGTGTACTGTATGTTGCATTAGTTTCACATTAGCTTTAGAATTCCAGACTGTAAACTGGCATGTTGATTTGAGCTTTCGGTAATGGTTAATTGGATAAGCGCAAGCCAGGAGCCGTGACACTGCAGACACCGGTGCAGTATTGTCAGTCTCATTAGGAGGAGACGGTTGTTCTGTCCTGTGGAGTGATTGATGAAGAGGCAGAGGGGTCTGGTCCCAGCAGGGTTTCTAACTCTCTCTCTCTCCTTCACCGGGACTCGTTGTGAGAATGTTCTTGTGGAGAATTCCAGGAAGGGCAGGAGATGCACTTTGTTCTGATCCCCAGCTGAACTTCCCTTCATTGAAATCCTCACACTCAAATTAAACTGCAGCACTGATGGAAATCCCAGGCGACGAGGCTCTCCTGTACAGCAGAAGAGCTGCTCTCGCTAACCACACTGACCATTACAACCCAAGCCATCTGTAATCGCTTCATGTCTAATTATATGGTCGGACTAAGTCAAGTATAATAAAGTAACTGGATGAGATCAAAACGTCTGGATTAAAGGCAGAAAACTTGCTCACAAAATCCTTTTATGAATGTTAACTATGGATCACTGATATCATGGTCTTCTCAAATGACAAATTTGATATGAATTATATTGCGTATAATGTTTACATTTACTCATTCTTTATTTAATATGGTGATGCATTTGTCACTTACTTGTGAAAATCACAGTTCAGGAACATTAACAGCAAACCGTGGCTGTTTTCTATATGTAACAAGGTCCTTTTTAACAACTGGTGCTTGTATTCAAGGCATTTTTTATACAATGAGAAATATCCATTAAAAAGTATAAGAAAACTAAGATATAATAGACTATTGGCAAAGTACAAAACTATAACATAAAATAAAAGCAAAAGAGTGCTATGCATATTGAAGTTGTCACATTGTCAAATCTCTATTTCGGGAAATTGTTGCTCTAAAAAATGTTTCTTTTTCTTCAACATTTAACATGATTCTGTATTATTTACTTATTTGTTGCATTTTCATTGTAATATGAGCTCTGGGCAACTGAAAAGATCAAACTGTTGTTTCATGTAGATGACATCTTTTACATGTGAATAGAAATCCTGTCTTAAAGCCAATTGGTTTGCAAATGAAGACACAGCTCTGTCCCTCAGGGAAACTGAAGGTAGCCGAAACATAGTCTCAGTTTTCACCACCTAGATTACCATGAGGCTGCTGTTCTACTTTCTTTTAGACGTCTTGGAAACCTCAAGAGTCATGAGTAATTTAAACACACATTCAATGGAAAGCACAACAGCTGTGTTGGAGACATTTAATATGAAATTGGGTGTGAAAAGGTATTTACAGATACGCATAATTACAGGAATGTTTTATTATTCATTTTAAATAATATGTTCTATTATTAAAAATGAATTATTGAACAATCTGAAGAAACAGTGTTTCATAAATTTAATGTTTGCTAAAACCTGGCCACAAATCCAATATCACAATGATTTAGGCTATTTTTAATAATGAATTATTTTTATTATTATACATTTTAATAAACGCATTATGAACAGTATGAGTTTCTTTGTTCTGTGGAACCTAGAAGATATTTTGAAGGTAACCAAACAGTTTCTGGTCCCCATTGACTTCCATATTTAAAAAAAATAATAATACTAAAAATACTATGGAAGTCAGTGTTCAACAGAAGAAAGAAACTCATACAGGTTTAGAACAACTTGAGGGTGAGTAATTAATTTATGACAGAATTTTTATTTTTTGGGGAACTATCCCTTTAAGAGACGAGAAACGTCGATGCATTTAAAGAAAAAAAAAATCCTCAAGTTTAAATCTCCTCACGTGAATTACAACTATGCTGAAGTCTTACCTCATAAATATTAATTTTAGTATTCAGCTGTTGCTTGGTAACTCTCTTGGAGCGTCGTGTTACGTAATCTTATTAAATATTCATAATTCCAGCCAATGATTTGGCCCCGCAGACTAGAGCCCTCCTACCAACGTCTGCCTTTCAGCCAATTAGGTCGGCCTACCTGGCGTACGTCACGTTACTCTAATTAATATTCATAAACCGAGCCTTTAACACTTACCCCTGCGCGTGCTTTTGGTTCGGTCCGCGGGAGTGCGCTGAGTTCAGAGCGAAAATCTGCGCTGAATCTGTATGGCTCAGCATTGGACTAATGGCTTATGCTTCACACACAACTTTTCCGTTTTAACTTCATCAGTGAAATGATTTCATCACTGACAGCTGCTTGTTTTGGCGTGTTGCACCTCGAAATTGAGCAAACCAGTTGCCGGTGGCTTTACCTGCTCTGATAAGGATAACTTACAGACAACTGCTGCATGATACACTGTAACCAGACTGACTTCCCTTTAAACTCACACAGAAGAGCAAATCAGGACTAAACATTTAATGTTACAGGTAAGATTTTTAATATAACATCTCTAACATCTCTCCAATAAGCCTAGGCGTATTAGAAAAGTGTTAAATGCATGACAGCAAACCAGTATTTTGAACATGGTAGTACTATAGTGCCATGCAGTACGTTTTTGTAAGGGGACTAGAAAGCAACATAAATATAATATCATGTCATTATGACTTCCATCATAATAACAGCTTGTTGTGATCTTTGTTTTCTTTAATGTATAATTTTGTGGTGCAGTTAAACACAGCCTGTAATTGTATTTGGCAGCATTGTTGTATTTTGCACTTCTTGAAGTGATTTTTTCAGCGCTTCTCTTTTAAATAATCACTTTTTGCAAGGCATAATATAGAGATATGATCTATATGTTACAAAGTTTAATGACAGCCCTCTGTTTGCATGGGCATGAGCTCCGGATACATCTGTACAAGACCATTATGAAGCAGAAAATCCAGCCCTTCAGGGAAGAGGATGTGATGACAGGATTATTATTTAATTTATCAGGTGCTCGGCCCGATGTGTTGTGTCTGTTGGACTAGCTGGATGGTCGGCCGGCAGCACTAACAAGACCTTATGGGACTTGGTCTTCACACTAGCCATTTTGAGTGGTAGAAATTTGCTCGTCGTTTTCAAGGTGGTGATTTTTGCACAGAAAGCCGTTGTATGGTTTGGTTCGCGGTGAACCTCACTGAAGATTTATCCTAAAAAAGATAGAACTTTTAGACTTTATACTGTCAATCTTTTGCGAATATTGATCAGCTGACGTAATCTTATCAATGAGTTTATTTGTGGCTGTCTTCTTTCCTTTTTTTTTGCAAGAATATTGATTTCTTCACTGAGCAGCTGTCATTGCAATCATATGATGTTTAATCATTTGTGTTTTAGAAATCTTGCTCTTTGAAACTGTGTCTGTGAGCCATCACTCCAGGCAAAAAAAAAAAAAAAATCTGCCAGTGAAGTCTGAGTTGACTTGCCTGGAGTGTCACTTGGAGAAGTTTGTTGTTGCTTTGTGCTGAAGGAGATTATTGAAGTGTTTGAAGAGCTACCTAGAAACCAGTCCCCGTCTGTGGCACATCCCCACGCTCAACACACACACACTCACTCAAACAAACACACTGATAACCTCTTGAGTCCAGGAAGAGTCAGTTCATTAAAAACAAGACCCAAACAAAACCTTGATTTAATGCATTAAGTCTTTATAATCAATCAGGTTAATGAATGTACGTACAACATAACCTTCCTCCTCTGTGTCGCCACTTTATTTAACTTCCTGCTCACTTCCTCATTTTCAGCAAATGTTGCTCTGCTGAATCTGTGATATATTTATAATTTTTGTGTCCAAAAAGAATAATTTGCTAAAAATGAAAGATTTTAATCTGACAATGAGCCTGTAACGTACAAACCCAAACTGATCAAATTATTGCCGCATTAAAGCGGAACTCGGTAAGATTTGCGAAGCTCCCCCTACAGGTTCCTTCAGTAAATCACACTGTCGTGAATACGCCAAGCGCAGCTCTGGACTACGACTAACGCTCACCAGCGCAGTAGTTTTGCAAATACAGTAAAAGAAATCTCGATGGAAGTGGGTAATTTTTGAAAATGTCTTATAAAGTCATAATATATACAATGTTTTTGAATTACCGTAAAGCATTTTGTCACTCTCGCGTGAACATGAGGCGAGATTATGTCGGGTTGATGCAGCTCAACTTGCAAGTGCTGTTTTCTGGCGTAGATGTGCCAGAGACACCTCAAACACACCACTAGTCAATTAACCATCGTAAGGACTTAGAAAACCATATATGAAGATAAAAAAGTTACTTATTTCTGCTTTAATTGTGTATATATTTTTTTATTAGCAGTGTTAACATCACGATTACTATTCTATACTTAGAGTTGGATATATGAATCAATAAACCCTATGATTTCAATAAAATATCTGTGTATTTTAATGTTAAATTGTTTAATCAGTATATTTTATTACATATTTGATATTTTGGCTTTGTCAGATATTTTTGTATAAAGACCATATGTATAAATTATATGTAAATATTATTCTTATTTCACATCCCTTAATCCTACCCAATACCTAAACTTAACAACTACCTTACTAACTAATAATAAGCAGTAATTGGGAGTTTACTGAGGCAAAAGTTATAGTTAAAGGGTTAGTTCACCCAAAAATAAAGTCATTTATTACTCACCCTCTTGTCATTCTACACCCTTAAGACCTTCGTTCATCTTCAGAACACAAATTAAGATTTTTTTTATTAAATCCCATGGCTCTGTGAGGCCTGCATAGACAGCAAGATAACACTTTCAGATGCCCATAAAAGTTCTAAAACAGTTCATGTGAGTTCAGTGGTTCTATCTGAATATTATAAAGCAACGAGAATATTTTTTGTGCACCAAAAAAACCCCAAAATAACGACTTTTCAACAATATATTGATGGGCCATTTCAAAACACTGCTTTAGAGCTTTACGAATCGGATCAGTGAATCAGATCTCCTATCAACTGCTGAAATCATGTGACTTTGGCGCTCCGAATCATTGATTCAATTCGTAAAGCTCCGAAGCAGTGTTTTGAAATCGGCCCATCACTATATTGTTGAAAAGTTGTTATTTTGTTTTTTTGTTGGCGCACAAAAAATATTCTTGTTGCTTTATAATGTTAAGAACCACTGAACTCACATGAATATGTTTTTAGTACCTTTATGGATCTTGAAATTTTCAATGACATTGCTGTCAATGGAGGCCTCACTGAGCCATCAGATTTCATCAAAAATATCTTAATTTGTGTTCTGAAGATTAATGAAGATCTTACGGGTGTGGAACAACATGAGGGTGAGTAATTAATGACATTATTTTCATTTTTGGGTGAACTAACCCTTTAATAGTGAGATCTGGACCTTAAACTAAAGTGTGACCATAACTTTTATAAATATATATTATATATACAATTTTATATATTACATAACTTGTCTCGCACCATTTAAGGGAACTGACATGAATGATTCTTGCTAATAACTGAAATGAGAACACATTGGAAACCACATAGCAACACCCTAGTAACCTAACAAATCAAGTCACATTTTTCATATAGCACTTTATACAATACAGATCTGAAAGTGTAACAATCAGTGATTAGACAAAAATTAGACAAATTCAAATTCTGCTGCATGTGAAGCAGCTCTAAAAAGACAATAGTGTCATTATTATTCAGCTCAAGTCAGTTCAGTGTTGATTCAGTTCAGTTCAATAACAGTGTTGATGTTGCAGAATTCATCAATTATTAAATGAAGTTGATTCAGCTATAAAGGCCCTGAATATGACCATAGCGAAGTTGGAAACCCCAAGCAAACTTCATTTTGGCCTAATTTTGTTCAAAGTGACGTCATATCAGTATATCAGGAGCTTAAAGCAGCTCTGCAGAAGACGGTAGTGTCATCATCCAGCTCAATTCAGATCAAGTTTTGTTCTCACCCGATAATGTCAGTCAAATCAACAATATTACTGAATATAAAGTGTCTTTTAAACTCCAACTAAGCAAGCCAAAGTATTGATGTAGTTGTATGAAGTTGTTGTTGATGCGCAGTATTATCCCCATTATGTTAAACACAGCTTGCCAACAGCACAGAAGCAGCTGTGAGAGCCCCACTTCTGCCGGTTTATAGGGTCAGTATCAGGATGCCAAGACAACAGCGTTGGACTGTGGCTCCATACCTCCCATAATCAGCTGCCCACAGGATCGCCAGCAAATGTGACAAACATGGATGACATTGCTGATGGGCGTGAATCCAGTGACCACATGTGAGACAACTGACTGGTTTAATGACATGCTCTCATGTTCATGTTGTGGCTCCCCCCGCACTGGATGCTGAAAGCAATTATGTGAACTGGAGCCTGTTTCGTCCAGTTGTTGAGTTGTTGCTGTTGTTAGTGATGCTAGTTTGTTTGATAGTCAGCACCTCCATGTGTTACTTACAGTAATGGCTCCTTAAACGTATTTGGGAACTGGAACTAAAAATGTTAAGTTCATTTTGAATAAGAATTGTTTGTGTTCATTTTGTGCAAGAAGTATGGCTTTTTGGATGCATTTATATGGTCAAAATACAGTGAATATTTAGAAATATTATTACAATTTAAAATAACTGTTTTCTATATGAATATACTTTTAAAATGTAATTTATTCCTGTGATGCAAAGCTGAATTTTCAGCATCATTACTCCAGTCTTCAGTGTCACATGATCCTTCAGAAATCATTCTAATATGCTGATTTACTGCACAAGAAACATTTTTTTATTATGATCAATGTTGAAAACAGTTGTGCTGCTTAAGAAAGTTCAAAATAACAACATTAAAAAAAATTTAAATCTTTTGTAGCTTTAAAAAATGTCTTAAAGTGTTAGTTCACCAAAGAATGAAAATTCGGTCATCATTTACTCACCCTCATGTCGTTTCAAACTTGTAAGACTTTCATTCATCTTCGGAACACAAATTAAGAACGAACGTCTTACGGGTTTGGAACAACATTAGGGTGAGTAATTAAAGACAGAATTTTTGGGTGAACGAACCCTTAACTGTCACTTTTGATTAATTTATGCATCCATGCATCCTGAAAATAAAATATAAATAAATAATAATAATATATAATATGATATATATAATATATAATATATGTATGTATGTATATATATATATATATATATATATATATATATATATATATATATATATATATATATATATATATATATATATATATATATATATATATATATATATATATGAATGCTGAATGTGGTGTGGTTTGTCACAGATTTCAAAGTAAGGAAAGCATTTTATGCAGATGGCCCAAAACCAGAAAACCAACTGTTTAATGTGATCTCATTGCGATGCCATGTGGGGCATTCCCAAAGACACCTAGCATATTATATCACTTATTATGTGCACATATTACTTTGCAGCATGGAATGCCAGTGCGTGACAGAACAGTGCTGTACTTGTGATTAAGTTGTTAACATTTATGATAATAGGCTACTTTTCTACTTTTTCTGACTCATATATTTGCTCGTCTCGATCATCAATAGGTCATGCTGTTACTTCCTCTTGGGAGTACTTTAAAGGTGAAGGTTTCCTGAACACTTTACTCATCCGCCATTATTTGTGACAAATGGAAAATCCAACCCTTAACTAAATCAGTTTACAAGTCGTCTCTGTATATTTTAACATTGGAAAAAATCACTGTTCAGTTATATTCAGCTGTTTATCCATCAGCAGCACTTCTGGACAGGGTGGTTTCCACCTTTGTGCCCGATCAAAACCTCAATTCAAGTGTGATTTCTCTCTTTAGTTTTGTGTTTGGCGGGTGGAGTGACTTTTAGCGGTGAGGCGTATGTACAGCGCACAAAAGAGCTGACGCCTGCAGTCCAGCCTAACCCAGAATGATCTCAGAGTACACAATTATCCAACCGGCTCTTTGACTCACCATCGGAATCTGAATCTTTTCACAACCTCAGTATCTTATAGTGGAGAAAATGAGTGTGAACTAGTCATAAGGTGTCAGAAGTGGAACATTGATCTGAAAAGGAATGAGATCACCTTCACACACACAATCACACTCATGCAAACACATACTCACACACACAAATATACAAAATCCTTCCCATTGGCTTTGTATATTCAAATGAGTTTCCAATTTGCATCCGTATGATTCCAGCTGCTTGAATGAGCCCAGTCTCTTTAAAGCCCATGTGTTTCTCTTTGAGGTCTAATCCGCTCATAATTATCTCATGTTTTCAATGCTCTTTCATTTCTCTCCTTCTGGATACATCTGCACTTCTTGCTTTGTCTCTGTAATTTTCTTTAAAGCACCACTAAATTTTTAAATAAACATTTTATTTAAATACTTTAATAAGCCTTAGCAAATGATGCTTGCGACAATTACTAGTCCTCATACTTGGAGTTAGGGGTTTGTTAAAATTACTTACCCCAAGTATAACTTATTGTTAGAAACATGAATGATGGCTCACATTGTAGGAGCTATTACTTTGTATTACTTTGATTTTTGTGATAAAACCCACATATTGTACTTGCATTGAATGTGGGACTGGAGCTATCGTAGAGACTTGATGGCCTCTTTTGACCTGGACAAGTAATTAACCAACTAGAAACCACCAGAAACACTCTAGCAACTACATAGCAACACACTTGGAACTTTTTAGAACCAGTGTTATTTTATAATTATAATTTTGGCTTTTATTTTTATATTTTCAGGTTTCCTTTTATATTTTGGGGTACGTTTACACAACAACAATGTACTAAAAAAAAAAAAAATGTTTCCTTTGTACTAGAGCTGCACGATTAATCATAAAAAGATTGCAATGTCGATTTAAACACCCACGTGATTTTATTAATGACAACGATTCGCCCGTGTCTATTAGACCTTTGACAAAATCATACCTAAACATTCAAATCTGTGTTTGTTCTGCTGCACTGAGCCAGAAAGAGCAGTTTTGAACCACACAGTAGTTAAGTATTCAAATTATCACAGAGGTATTGAGATAAAAGTTTAAATTTAGGATATAAACACTGATGTCTACCATAGCGATCAAAATAGAGCAAGACAGCATTTGAAACTGACTTGGTGCTTCAAATAAAGGTTGTATCAATTACAAATTACGCCACTAGGTGGCAACAAGTGACTGTTAAAAAATGTATTGTCATTGGATCATTCATTCAAAAGATTTGTTCAAAAACACTGATTCATCTAGTAATGAAACAGATATTTATTAATGAGTCATTAAATTCATTCAAAACCATTTTTTTAAATAGGGTAATTCCTTAAAATTCATCCATCAATTCATATTTTGTCAGAACCTCTAGTAAATTATTAGGGCTGCACGATTAATTGGACGATCAGAAAAAAAAAACATTGAAATCGCACTTAAATGATTTGATTATGAAATTGCAAAACAGCGATTATTTTTTTTATGCGCGGCTTATCAATGAACTATGGCTCCAAATGCTAATCCATCTGAAAGTACTGAGAGTTTGAATCACTTATAATGTGTTTGAAAAAACAACACGTCAAAACATCTTTCCAGACATGAGAAGCATTTATTAACATCTTGTCCAACAAAAGACAACATTTAATAACATGGTTTTTACTCCAAAATCACTTCATAATGACAGTTGAGCGTCCTTCTGTGAGGTTATGTGGCTTCTTACACAGAATAAGGCAGTCGTGTGTTCATTATCAAAACGTTTCAGTCATGTTAAATCAATCAAAACATTTCAATCTTCTGTTTATTCAGCTACAGCGATAGTATGGGATTTCCTGGAATGACGCGTGTTCTACTTCGGCAGCAGGGCGTATTTGCAGTTTCTGTGCAAGAGCGACCTCTGGCTTTCAGATAAAGAAACATTTACAACTGATCACAGAGCCGTACAGCTGTGACAAGCTGTGCATAAAATAATCGCAGCTTTTGCCAAATTGCGTGCGATAAAATTGCGATAAATCGTGCAGCCCTATAAATTATGTTATTTTGTTTAGTTGTATATTCAGAATCGTGGGTGAATCGTGATCTTTATTTAAAACCAAAAAATCGTGATTCTCATTTTATCCAGAATCGTGCAGCTCTAGCGCGTACAAAAGACAACATTGTCAAAACTCTCTCTGTTCACACGGATCAGTGAAAACAACTTAAAATGCTGTATTATTATTATAGGCCAGTAGTTGGCGATGTCACTTTGTAAAGAAACACTACACACCTATAGACTGAACATGTAATACGCGTGCGCATGACGTCAACATTTTCACAAATTCCCCATTTTTGTAGTTTACACTGAAATGATAACGGTATCGTTTTCAAAAACTTGCACTACTGTGAAACCCGTTTTAAAAGTTTGCGTTTTCAGGCCGCCAAAACGCCGATGTCGTAAATGAACAGCCAAAAAGACATAAAATGTTTTCTGTTTTTAGTTGAAAATGGTGTTGTATAAATACCCCCTTAGTTTAAATTTTCGTAATTTATGTGCTTTTTTTATTTTTAAAAATTACAATTTAGTTTTAATTTATTATTTCAGTTTTAGTTTTAATTTCCGTCTGTAATTTTAGTTCAACTTTTTGTTTTCTTTATCTAATATTTTATTAGATAAATGAACAAATATGTTTTTATAGGTTTAGTTATTTTTTTTTTAAAAACTAAAATTAATTTAAAAATATTTCAACTTTATTTCTATTCAACAATTTAACATTTTTGCTGCGTTTCCCGAGTCCTACTTGTTGCAGAAGTAGTTGTCATCATTTTTAATGTGTTCTGCTCTGCCTGCATTGATTCATTGCTCAAATTTTCACTCCCGAGTTCAAAGACATCAAAGAAAGCTGTAAATTTTCTTCAGGCATCAGGAGCCCATAAAAAATGTTGCTGCACACACACAATGTTCAGATTCCGAGCAGCTCTTGCATTCTGAATCGCCGTTATGAAAGCCTGAATTAGACTATTGATGGTTCGGATACATTTCTCAATCCCTGTGTGGTCTTTATGTGCTTCAGCAGTGCTGCTCTTACCACCGCTGCCAGAATCATCGAGTCTCTGAAGGCGTCTTCCTTGTGTTGTTATCTTGAATGCTTATTTAATATGATGCTTTGGCTCTAAATCAATGTGGAACAGATTTCAGAGGCAGGGCTTTTGTTGCTGATGCCTCCTGTGAGGTTCGCAGATGGATGTTGTAGATGCCCTTAGACGAATGTTTGTGCAACATGTGTCTTCCAGATGTACAGGTAGTTGTTGCGATCTGTCCCCCATGGGACTACATTTCCTACCCATCATCTGACTTGAAAGAGTCTTATGTGCTTTGGATGTGAGATTAAAGCATCACTTATCGTCCGTGCTCTAACAATAGGACTATGATTAGGTTTTCATGTGGGGGACGTAATTGTGATGGTGCACTTGTTGTTTTTACAAGCACGCTGGAAAAACGTGTTCAGCGCTCTTGTAGTTTAAAATCAAGAAAATGAAGCCAGGATGCCAGTGTGCCTTTTTTTTTTTCTTCTTGAGGCAACCAGCATGAATCCCAGTTAAAGGGTTATTTCACCTAAAAATTTAATTTCTGTCATTAATTACTCACTTTCATGTCGTTCCAAACACGTAAGACCTTCGTTCAGCTTAGGAACACAAATTAAGATATTTTTGATGAAATCCGTGAGCTTTCTGACCCTTACAAAGAATGATAGAGAAAATGAGAGTTTTACGCCCTAAAGCCTATGTCACATGTGATCTTTCTAACGTGATTACGTAATGCGTGGCGTATTGCAGAGCAGTGCAAGATGAGCATTTGTGGTTAAAAAGCATATAAATTTTAATTTCTTTAGAAAATGTCAGATCGTTTCACTAGATAAGATGCTTCTTCCTCATCTAGGACAGTGTAGAGCTCTTTGAAGCTGCACTAAAACTGCAATTTGGACCTTCAACCTGTTGGTAACTGTTGAAGTCCACTATATGGAGAAAAATCCTGGAATATTTTCCTTAAAAACCTTAATTTCTTTTCGACTGAAGAAAGAAAGACAAACATCTTGGATGACATGTGGGTGTGTAAATTATCAAAAAAATTTAATTCTGAAGTGAACTAATCCTTTAATGAGTTTATAGTTGATGTTGCAAACATGAAGATTTGTGATTGACTTCTGTTTTGTTGCATAGTTTCCAATGATGGTCTGGGTGAACTCAGGACATTCACTATCTATGCTAATGGAAAAAAATACATTGTAGCATGTTTAGACTGTGCTGATAAAACCAGCATCATGACCAAACGTGACCTTTGAGCATGAATGCATATGGTCCTGATTGTGCCAGCACACTGAGGGCTTTGGCTCTCTTCACACTAAATTTGGGCTCCATGTTTACCCTCACACCTGTTCTGCATGTCCAACATGCTTCACTTTTCATTTTTGTTAATGTTGATAAACATGCAGAGGCACCGAGTGCATCATCTGGAAAGCATTGTGTTCTGTTTTAACCACATATTTGTGTGCACATCTCTTAAGCATCTTAAAAAGAGCAGATATGCATACATGCCACATCATAAATGTGATGGAAAATCTGCATGAATGTCAGCGTC
This sequence comes from Chanodichthys erythropterus, assembly GCF_024489055.1. NCBI lineage: Eukaryota > Metazoa > Chordata > Actinopteri > Cypriniformes > Xenocyprididae > Chanodichthys > Chanodichthys erythropterus. The sequence goes on from NC_090229.1 coordinate 7,541,735, forward strand.
TGACAGAATATTTTAATGTGGCATAGCAGATCCAAAAATTAAATTTGATGCACATGTAAAAACTGTTTAATTTAAGCATTTGGAGTTAATTTGTAGAAAATCTATGGTTAAGCAGAAGTTTGCTGGAATGCTGTATTTTTGTAAGTGATAGCAGATTGCCATCCTTTATAGAGATTTCCTAAAAATTGGTAGTGAATTTCACAAATACTATTATTACTATCAAATGTTTGGGGACAATAAGACTTTTTTTTTTAATGGTTCTGAAAGTCTCTTATTCTCACCAAGGCTGTATACATAAAGTACAATTTAAAAAAAGTACAAAAGTACATTTTAAAATAAATACATTTACAAACTAAAATAACTTTTTATTTGAATATATTTAAAAATATTTAAATGGGACCTATTATGCCCCTTTTCACAAGATGTAATATAAGTCTCTGGTGTCTCTAGAATGTGTCTGTGAAATTTCAGCTCAAAATACCCCACAGATCATTTATTATAGCTTATTGTCAAATTTGCCCCTGTTTGTGTGTGAGCAAAAACATGCCGTTTTTGTGTGTGTCCCTTTAAATGCAAATGAGCTGCTGCTCCCAGCCCCTTTCCAGAAATGGGCAGAGCATTAACAGCTCACGCTTCGGTTGCTCAACAACGACAAATCTGGAGAATCTCACGCAGCCAAAATGAGGATTGTCAGTAACGGTGTTCAGCCTTACATTGTTCAAACCGGAGTCGACACTGATGGAGAGACTCAGGAAGAAGTTACAACTTTTAGAATGAAACTGGACGTTTCTGAATGGTTAGTGGATAAATTTATGTAGTTGCTGTGGAGTTGATTCAACTCATCCACTAGCATGTGCCGTCATGTTCATCTTTTGTGCAAAACCAGTGTTGAATTGACCCTCGTTTGTGAAGCAGTCAACAACACTTTACTAACAACTCTTCCTCTTCTTTAAAGCAGCCCAACATGGCCTCACTCCCTTTGTTGCGTGTTTCTGGGGGCAGGGTTTATATAAATTTTGAATCTCAAAATATTGTCACCTTCTGCAACTCTAACATAATTCCTGTTTTGTAATGTGTGATCTTTGCTTTGGGTTCTGATGGAGATTGTGAAATGGGGGGTGCTGGTTCATATGTTGAGTCCATCTGCTGTCTGCAGCCGTCCTGACTCCGCTCAGCCGGAGCTGTTGTTGCTGCCAGTCAGAGGAAATGTGGCCTCTGCCCAGCCTGCTGAGAGTATATGTACGGGGGTGGAGGCACAACAGATTTTTGAGAGTAGTAAGGAATAGAAGGATATGGGATCTCATCAAGGTGCTTGTGTGTTGAGAAGCAAAGAGCATCAACGTGTGAACTAACTGCTTCCTTTCTAGACCCCTGGAGACCCCTCTGACTGGTTGAGTTGTACATGACCAGGAAGCTCAGCAGATGTAGCCACATGGTGCATGATGTAACCATTGCAGTAAACGTTCAATGGCCCGTGTTTCCTTTATAAACTGGGCCAAAAGTTCAGCATGACTGAAAGGTTCACTGGCATCACCTGACCTGCACATAAAGGCCAAGACCTGATTCATGCATGAGAAAAACAGAGACAAATGACTACAAGCCTTATGGGATTTGGAAGTTGGTTTGTTTTCTTTTCACTGCACTTTCATGCTCATAATAGAGGAAACTCCCAGTCTCTCTCGAGACGTAATCTAGTCACTAGTAATATGAATTTGGTTTCGGAGAGACTTGATGGCAATTAAACATAGAAACATGCAATCAGGCCAAAGTGGCAACAGTTTACTGAGTTTCTGCAGTGATGATTTGTACACCAGATCAAATCAATAAGAAGCTAACTGGATTGGTTTTGTACTGTTTAAAGTGTAAACTTGTACTGTTTGTACTGTAAACTTTTTTGCTCACCAGCCACTATGGCTAGTGGTTTTCCAAAGTTACTAGCCACTCAGCATTTTCACTGGCCACAATTTTGAATTCGATACCATGGGGAAAAACCGGCATATAGATATTTTTATACTATCTCATAATTTGGCAGCAGGTACTGTATATTAGGCTGCTGTCACTTTAAGACCTGACGCACGGATCCATTATACTGTGACACATGCATTTTCTTTCTCAGCTGTTTACGTTAACTTAAAACATAACTGGCTGTGTTTACGTAAATACTTGCCAAGACTGGCATTTCGACATTATTTTGTGTATATTTGACTGTTTGAGTACAATAAGCAGCGAAAAAGAACTCGATTTAGTACTGAGAGATGGCTTTATGTGTGCGCACTTTGGGTATGAGAACAAAATCTGTGGCAATGAGTAAAATTATGAGCAATACGCACAATCCCACGCCGAAATTCAAGCCCTGTAACACCAACAATATTCATCTGGAGCAAATGAAAAGAGTAAGGGGAGGTGGGTTTGTGTGTCATATATATATATATATAAGTCACAACAACACATTAAATGTATATCTTTTTAAATTATAATCAGTTTTTTTTTTTAAATAATCATTATTTTTGCAGTTCCATTTGTTGCCACTAGAGATACAAATACGACAGACTTCACCTTTTAAGTTGCATGTTGCTTGAACAAAATGACATACTTGGTTTACTAAATTTACTCAAAAGAGAAATTTTGATAATTTTGGATCTTGGGAATATGCTGTCTGCAGTGGAAACCTCAACTTCTAGGAATGTGTTTGTCTGCATGTGTTCCTTTCTGTTTTGTTTATTGTTGGTTTGTTTTGTTTATTTGGTTAAAGTTATTTTGGTTTGGTTAAATTTGGCATTTATGTCTTGATTAGCAATAGACACAGACCTTTACTCTTAACTTGGACATGCAGATACTTCAGCTGATGCCATTTGGTATCCATTGACCTTCATATGGAAGACAAACGCCACACATGCATCTGTTTAGCATTATTATCTGAATCAGGATGACTTCAGGCGAAAGTTAGGATAGCCAGATTGTGGTGCTCTCACTCTCTTTGATTATACATGGAGAAAATGACAGTTTGTGTATCATTTCAAGTTGTAGATGAATATAACTGAATTTTTATGGGGTTTTTTTTGCAGAAAATGTGATGTTTGTCCATGCAAATCTCACTGCCTCCATGTTTGGATGTTGTAGTTTATTAGCCAGAATGTTGATATGGGGTTGAGTGGGGGTTTGGAGTTGTTTTTAGCATGTTGCTAAGCAGTTGATAGGTAGTTGCTTACTGGCCCAAAAGAGCCAAATCCCAAGTCTAGAAAAGCCTGTTTTGACTGAGTGTAGTTGTGTTTTGCTGTGAAGAAAGTGAGATGGTTTCAGTGCAGTCCGGTGATGTGGAAACACAGCGGTGTCCACACTTCCTCGTTAGTGTGGGATTAATTAACAAAGGCACGGAACAAGAGAAAACACGTCTGTCGGATACCATTGGGATCAGAGAGGTCACAGAGAGTCCAGGAAGCAAAAAAAAAAATCTGCTGACCCCCAACTTCAGCACTTTCTGCAAGAAGGAAAGATTCAGTACAAACCGTTTTCCCAGAGGAGACGATTCTGCAGTCCTGAGAAAAAAAAATTGCCATTCTGTTTTGAAATTGTTGATGTTATGTGAAATATCAAGGTCATGATTGCAAGGATCAGTCAGGAGAAGCTTGCTGAGGAAAGAAAAACAGAAGACAGAAAGATGGATGTGCTGTCTGTTACACCTTATCATGGCACAAGCATTAATTCATTAACATATTCATCAATTTATACATATATACTGTACACTACCATTCAAAAGTTTTAGATTGGTAAGTTTTTTAAAAGAAGTCTCTTATGCTCACCAAGGCTGAATTTATTTGATCCAAAATACAGCAAAAACTGTAATGTTGTTATTGCTGTATGAAATTTCAAATAACTGTTTTCTATTGGAATATATTTTAAAATGCATCTTATTCCTGTGATTTGTAACTTTCTGTTCATCAAAGAATCCTTAAAAAATTGCACACAACTGTTTTCAACATTGAGAGTAATAATAAATGTTTCTTGAGCAGCAAATCAGCATATTAGAATGATTTCTGAAGGATCATGTGACACTGAAGACTGGAGTAATGATTCAGCTTTGATCACAGGAATAAATTATATTTTAAAATGTATACAATTTCATTTGAAATTGTAAAAAAAAAAAATATTTCATAATATTAATGTATTTACTGCACTTTGGGATCAAATAAATGCAGCCTTAAGAGCAGAAGAGACTTTTTAAAAAAACATAAAAAAATCTTTAACAAAATTTTCAATGGTACTGTACACACACATACACACATGATTCAAATTCAAAATATGCTACAAAATGCAATTAAAGTGTACAATATGGCTCCTTGACATGTTAAGAATTAGGCAACGAGCTTACAGAGAAAATAAGAGTTGGTTAGAGGAATGAGTGCAGGAAGCCTAAAAACTGGACAGATCGTGCTTCCGTGAACATCTGAACAGAAGTGATAATACAGGCTCCGACATGAGAGAGTGGAATGCTGGCAAACCTTGTGAGGACCACAGAACATTTGTCATGACATTTGGTGAATCTCACACACACACACACATACACGCACAGCTTGTCTAGTGCATATTTATAGTCCCTAAATTAAAGGCTTAGTTCACCCAAAAATGAAATTTCTGTCATTAATTATTCACCCTCATGTCATTCCACACCCGTAAGACCTTCGTTCGGAACATCTTCGGAACATATTTTTGATGAAATCCAAATGCTCTGTGACTCCTCAATAGACAGCAATTTAACCACCACTTTAAGGTCCAGAAAGGTACTAAAGACATCGTTAACACAGTCGACGTGACTGCAGTGGTCCAACCTTAATTTTATGAAGCGACGAGAATACTTTTTGTGTGCAAAAACAAAAATAACGACTTTATTCAACAATATCTTCTGTTCTGTATCATTCTCATACGCTGTTCAGAACGCCGGCTCTTTATTGGCCGGCTCCTGTGTCAGCATCACACGGATGCGCTGTGCTGCTCACGTGAACAGCGTTGGCCAATAATGAGCCGCCGTTCTAACGTAGAACCTGTAAGCACTGGAGCTAACAGCGTAACAGCTATGTGGTTGCTAAAAGGTGTTCTAGCAGGTTGCTAGGGCACTGATGTGCAGTTGCTAGGGTGTTTTGTGAGGGGGCTAGTTGGCCCAAGTCAAAAGTGTCTCTATTCTGGTCTCTAAATATGGCTTAAATCCCTCATTCAGCATAAATCTGTGAGATTATTTTGACTTTTTTGTGTTGAAAACTGTGAAAAAGTCACGGAGTTATTCTCTATATCAGTGTCACTGTTTCTGAACTACCTGAAACACCTCAATTGTAGTCTTGAGATTTCTTCCATCACCATATTCCTCATTTAAATAATTCCCACCCGAAGCATATGCAAAATAAAAGGGCGGGGTCTGGATGAGTTGAGTTAGTAGTTTGCTGAAACTCACGGTTATGGTAAGGGGCGTGGCATTTCCAAAACACGCTCTAAGTGCTTGACAAGTCACAACACCCTGATCCAGCCAACCAATCAGAGCACATTGTGCTTTTCAGAAGGAGGGGCTTCATAGAGACAGGAACTAAACAGAGTGTTAATGACAGACTGGGAAGAGAGGTGCTGCAACAATGCTGTTTTTTATTTTAAACATTAAAGCATGAAAACCTATACTAGTATACCCCAAATTCAATTTCAATATGAGATCAACATATGAAAAAATAACTTAGAAAGAGCAAATATATTGCGAAAAAATTTTAATCAAAACATTTGGTGAATTAGGTGAACGCTACAGTGAAAGCTTCAAAATTAGCAAGCATTGCTGGAAGACATGAGCAGTTCTTCAACATCTCCTCAATGCAGGGCACCAGCAGGATCAGGGATCTTATCAAGCTCAAACTGACAACAGCGTGACTCCATTAGCTGAAACCCAACACTGGGCAAACCGAGACAGGCAAAGACGCTGTGTTTGCTCTAGCAACACGCACATATTTGTGTTACGTTAACAGCCCACTCGCTTTTATTTGTCCTCTCTTGACCCTTGAGTGTGTGTGATGGGCATGTTTAGGTCATGGCAACATACAATACCTGCATTGTTCTATTGTTTTCTTTAATTACGACGTGTGCTTCACTCATCTGCTACTAGTTTCTCCAGGTTAGCTCCACATATGACTCTATTGATTTTTTTTTTTTTAATAATTATAACCTTCTGCATTTTTCAGAGACACCCATCATTCATGCACTCTTAATGACAGAGCCGCTCCGGGCCGTCCAGAGAGCCGCCCATCTCATACAGCCGAGATAATAACTACTTTCTGATGGTTGTGCATGAAAAACTGAATTGAAAAGAATAGATCGCCACTGGGCGTCAAAACTGAAAACATTTGGTGTTTTTTTTAGGTTGCAGACAGGAAATGGCGTGAGATGCAGTTTTGAGGTTTTTCGACCTTTCTCCTCATTGTGCTCCTTGTTTACGGCTGATCCTAGGAAATGACTCGTGCCCTGTGAGAGTGTTTTTGTGCGTGAGGATTTCTGCTCGTATTGTTGTTATAGGTCAGTCTGAGCCTCCCATTTCTGTTTCCCGCACTGGTTTCCTGCTTCACGAGCGTGCTTCCTGCACGCCGCAGTCCACTTCCTGTCCGGAGTTCCCACAGGCAATTCCATGTGAATTTGAAGGGGGAAAAAATCAGATGTGAATATGACTTGGGCAAGCAAAAGATCTTTAAAGTGCAAAGTAAACTAAAAATGAAATCTCACCTTGGAGCGTTCTTATTTATCAGAGCTTATACATGTCCACACTCCTGTCAAAGCACTGAGGTCGTCCAATCAGATGCTCATCGATGTTCTGAGATCCAGGCTAAAAAATAAAGGTGATCGAGCCTTTTCATTGGCTGCTCCTAATCTCTGGAATAGTCTACCTGTTCACATAAGAACAGTTTGGACTGCTGAAATGTTCAAGTCGTTGCTTAAGACCCACCTGTATTCCTTAGCTTTCATTTCGAGTTGAGTTTTGACATTTTTTACGGTGTTTGTTTTGTTTATTTGTTTGTGTATCCTGATATTGTTAAACACTTTGGTACATTATGGTTGTTTTTAAATGTGCTATATAAATAAAATTGAAATCTCAAATTGACGTCATATATTTCTACTATTAAAGCAGTGTTATTTTAGTATTATTTATAATATAGTATTTATTATTACGTTGAATTAGCTTTTAATTTATTCATAATAAATACATATTTATATTTTCAGTTCTCATTTTAATTTTTGTCATTTTATGTTTTTGTCATGTTATTTTTTTTTTATATTTCTATTTAGATATTTATTTATATAAAAATTTTAGTTTTAGAAATTGTAGTACCTCAACTTAAACTTATTTTATTACTTTGCCAAGGCAGCATTTCTAATTTTCATGTAGGTTTTTAGTTTTTTGTCTAATATTTATAATTTATTTTATAATAAAATATAAATTTGTATTTATTATACATACATAAATAAAAGCTATTTCAAAATTAGAGTAGTAAATTCAGAGCTGTCAAATCAATTAATCACATCTAACATAAGTTTGTAAATATATATATATATATATATATATATATATATATATATATATATACACCATATAACATGGTATATATACACACACACACACACACACACACATATATATATATATATATGTATATATGTGTGTGTGTGTGTGTGTGTATATATGCCATGTTATATATATACACACACACACATATATACATATATATATATATATATATATATATATATATATATATACACACACACACACACACACACACATATATGTATATATGTGTGTGTGTATATATATATATGTATATATGTGTGTGTATATATACCATGTTATATATATATATATATATATATATATATATATATATATATATGTATATATGTGTGTGTATATATACCATGTTATATATATATATATAATATAATATGGTATACACACACACACACACACACACACACATATATATATATATATATATATACATATATATATATATATATATATATATATATTATACAAACTTATATGTTAGATGTGATTAATCGCAATTAGCCAATTTAACAGCACTATAATAAATACTATAATAGTATATAAATAATACTAAAATAATACTGCTATTTATTTCAATTAATGAAAATTATTCTTAATAGTATTAGGTTTAGTTAACAATAACAACAATGTACTGAAAGCACAAAAAACATCTCATATCTTTTCATTTGTATACCCGAGAAAGCTATCAAATCTTATGTTTCCGTCCATTGATTTACATTTAGCAGACGCAATTTACCAAAGAGCCAACAATATTCATAATACACAATGCCAGGCTTATTAGACAATTAATTAACCTTGAAAAATCACATGGAGATCTCTTTAATATCTCAATTGTTTCTTATAGATTGAGGCATCTCTTGACTTATTTCAGATGTGTGTCTTATAGAGATCTCAGTGTCTCAAACTGTGATCCGTTTTGCCGAAGATACTAAAGCTTGCAATCAAAAGCCAGAATCTCACTTTGAACCCAAACATTTCTCATCAAGAGACCAAATAATCTGAGTTGCTATCCATTTCATTTTATAGACCTGTACTCAAAATTGTATATCAGACATTGTCTAATTAGTATCCTTCTAAGGAATTTTAAGAGAAACATCTGAGATGAAGATGAAACATTAAGAAATCTGTTACAAGCTCACCTGTTCTATCAGTTATATAAGTGATTGATCTGATGCTCAGTCAGAGCTCTTATGTGTGGGGCGTCTCCAGTGTCTCATATGGTTTGTTTGTGTTTCAGGGCATAAAGTTAGAGAAGCTTTGCGCAGCAGCACAGTGGCTCCCCCCTCAGGCCAGTCGCAGTACTGCAGCAGCACATCTGCTTCATGGCCACAAGTCCGAAACTCTGGAGTACATATGACTGTTACCAAACGGTGAGAAGGTAAGAGACATGTGGATTATTTACATGCTTGTATGAGTCGTCTCCCAGAAACATTCGTCATTGTCATGCTTTGTTTGTTTTCTTGTCTCTCTGTAGGTAAACTTACAATCAGGAGGCAGTGAGGTGATGCAAAAGAGGTTTGACATGGAGGTCAAAAGTCATCTGATAACAGGCCCTGGTGAGCACCTCCATGTGCCTGTTTGTCTTTTGTTTTTGTCTGTTATTGTGGTGACCAAATATCTTCACAAGGAGAACATCTTCATAAAGGGTCTAAATCTATTTAAATGTGAAACCGCTTTGGAAACAGCAGTTTGCTTTTCCTTTTGGTGCTGCAAATGTTGCAGAAATTACATGCTTCACCTTTAAATCTTATTTTACATGTAAAAAGGCCAAAAGCTATCCAAAACGGGAAGGTTAAGGGTGTAGCCAGTTTGACCAGTGCTTTTCCATGTCTTTTCCCAGTCACTATTTAAGATTTAAGAACTTAAACTATGTAGGGTTTTTTTTGTAAAAATATTCTAGCCCTTGAAATCACAATTTTTAAATTCCAGACTTTTCTGACTGTGGGGAAAAAATTATTATTATTTAAAAATATGTTTCTTAAAATTAAAACCTTTATACAATTTTTAAAAAAAAGAAATTAATACTTTTTTAAACAAGGATGCATTAAATTGATCAAAAGTGTACGGAAGAGGATTAGGGCCAAGCAATAATAAAAAAAATAAAACCATCTCGAGATTAAAATCATTAAATTTCGAGAAAAAAGTCGAGATAAAATGTTGAGAATAAACTCGTTAAATTATGAGAAAAAACTCATTAAATTTCTAGAAAAAAGTCGAGATAAAATGTTGAGAATAAAGTCATTAAATTACGAGAAAAAAGTTGTTAAATTACGAGAACAAATTTGTTAAATTATGAGAAAAATGTCGTTAAATTACGAGAAAAAGTCAAGATAAAATGTTGAGAATAAACTTGTTAAATTACTAGAAAAAAAGTCATTAAATGTCGAGAAAAAAGTTGAGAAAAAACTCGTTAAATTATGAGAAAAGTCGAGATAAAAAGTTGAGAAGAAAGTCATTAATTATGAGAACAAATTCTTTAAATTATGAGAAAAATGTCGTTAAATTTCGAGAAAAAAGTCGAGAAAAAACTTTTAAATTATGAAAAAAAAGTTGTTAAATTATGAGAAAAAAGTCGTTAAATTACAAATGTTCTCATAATTTAACGACTTTTTTCTTGCAATTTAACGACTTTTTTCTCATAATTTAACGATTTTTTTCTCAACATTTTATCTCGACGTTTTTCTCGAAATTTAACATCATTTTTCTCATAATTTAACGAATTTGTTCTCGTAATTTAACGACTTTTTTCTCATAATTTAACGAGTTTATTTTCAACATTTTATCTCAACGTTTTTCTCGAAATTTAACGTAATTTTTCTCATAATTTAACGAATTTGTTTTGTAATTTAACGAGTTTTTCTCAACATTTTATTTAGACTTTTTTCTCGAAATTTAACAAGTTTTTTTCTCGTAATTTAATGAGTTTATTCTCAACATTTTATTTAGACTTTTTTCTCGAAATTTAAGGTTTTTTCTCAAAATTTAACAACTTTAATCTCGAGATGGTTTTATTTTTTTATTATTGCTTGGCCCTAATCCTCTTCCATAAAAGTGGCAGTAAAGACATTTATAATAACATTTATAATCATATAAATCATGGTTTCCACAAAAATATGAAGCAGCACAACTGTTTTCAACATTGATAATAATAAGAAATGTTTCTTGAGCAGCAAATCAGCATATTAGAATGATTTCTGAAGGATCATGTGACACTGAAGACTGGAATAAAATTCAGCTTTTCATCAAAGGAATGAATTACATTTCAAAATATGTCAAAATAGTTCTTTTAAATTTTAATAATATATCACAATATTACTGTTTTACTGTATTTTTGATCAAATAAATGCAACCTTGATGAATGATGAGCATAAACATTAAAAATCATACCCATCCCAAATCTGAACGGTAGTGTAAAACAATTAAAATGATACACCATGATGTAACATGACGTGTGTGTGTGTGTGTGTTCTCAGAGCTGCAGGACAGTAAGCAGCATGCGGAGCGGATGGTGGAGCTGCAGGAGCGTCGGAGAAGTCTGCAGTCGCTGCTCAACACTCGATTAGCAGAACTCAAACGTGTGTGTCTGCAGGAGGCGGTCAGTGTCTCATCAGGCTTGTGTGCCATTTTAAATTCTAATTCCATTCCTGAATTTAATTTGAATTGAGGTACTGACAGGATGCAGAACTGACAGTATCTTAGAACTTGATCTAGTTCTAAGAAACTAGAACAAGAAAGCTTGACACAATAAACTTTGTATTTCTCCCTGGTGTCGCTGCCGAACCACACAGCAGTGAGCTGCCAGATCATGTGACGCCGCAGAGATGCCGCCACATGCCCAGCTAATCTTTGCTCATACTTGTATCTCAACAAGCTTGGCATTTCAAATGTTTCAAATTGTTTGACACAGTATATGTAACTTCAGGTGTGTTTTTCATGATATGAATCCTTTAAAGGATTCATATCATATCATTTATATGATATCATATCATTTATTACCACGCTTGTTTGTACAGTTTTAACCACTTCCCTTTTTTTCTGTGCTTCTAATATGTAAAGCTGCTTTGAAACAATTACCAATTGTAAAAGCGCTATATAAATAAATTTGACTTGACTTGACTTAAAGGGATAGTTCACCCAAAAATGAAAATTCTGTCATCATTTACTCACGCTCAAGTTGTCAGCTGTATGGTTACCGACATTCTTCAGAATATTTTCTGAGTTCAGCAGAAGAAAGAAACTGATACAGGTTTGGAACAACTTGAGCATGAGTAAATGATGACAGAATTTTCATTTTTGGGTGAACTATCCCTTTAAAGGAGTCAAATCATGAAAAAGAGAGAGACTATTTATGAAAACTAAGCTGATAACAAAAACATATAGCAGCAAATAAGCCTGAGTAATTCTCATTGAAAAATAATTAATTGGGTTTTTTTTTTGTTCATAAACTTGGCTAAATTACTATAAATATAATAAATATAAAATAAATAATAATATATTATTAAATGTATTAAATAATAATATAATAAAATAAATATAATATTCTTCAAAAGTAGACATGGCTGCTTTAATATATTAAAAATAATAATAATAAAACAGTTTAAGTGAAAATGTACTTGTTCATGTTTGCTCTTCATTAATCTTTCAGGAATTGACAGGTGAAGTTCCTCATGAATATCCTCTGGAAACCGGAGAGAAAGTCCCTCATGTGCGGCGCAGGGCTGGTCTGTCCCGCGGCGGCTCCAAACATAACATGAAAAATGAGGTGTGTGGATTTGAGATGATATGGGTGGCCACTAATTTGATATAGGATACTTGATAGATAAACATCATAAGTTGCTTAATGTTTTTGCTGGCTTAGGAAGAGGACGCCTCTCAGCGCAAGACAAAGAAAACTCTGTTCAGTGGCGCCCTCCGCAGGCACGTCGATTCAGAACAGCATCCTCCACACAGCAAACGGACGGTTCACAGAGGATGCCACACAGGTGGGTTTAAAGATTACACAGATGAACTAAACACCATTTCATGCCTGAAATTTGTATTTGGGAATATTTATAATATAATTGTTTCTTGAGCAGCAAATCAGCATATTAGAATGATTTCTGTAGGATCATGTGACACTGAAGGCTGGAGTAATGATGCTGAAATTTCAGCTTTGATCACAGAAATAAACAGCATTAAAACAAACATCTTTCTGTATATACTGTATATATGAGGATTTTTTGATGAATTTCCAAAAAACAGCATTTATTTGAAATAAACATTGTTTGTAACATTATAAATGTCTTTACTGTCATTTTCAATCAATTTAATGCGTCCTTGCTAAATTAAAGTGTATATATATATATATATAATATTTATTTATTTATTTATTTTTATTTAGACCCCAAACTTTTGAACAGTAGCATGCATGACCTCAAAATTATTTGGATATTTAAATCACATTTAAAAAATGTTATTAATCAAACCAAGTATCCAAATCCTTTTTGAGGTGACTGTATGTATAATGAAAAAATATATATTTTTAACTAAAGAAAAGCATGTCAGCTGCCCATTAAGAATGATTATTTTGTGTCCATTAAAGCTGGTAAACACATAAAAAATGATTAATTATACTAGCTGCTATTTACTATATCTAACTGACAAATCAATAATGTTGGTCCCAGCTGTAAGCAGTTTTTTAGTCCATGATCAAATGATAAAACTGACATAATGATTATAGATTAGACTCAGTTTGAACTCTGCTGAGATAACAGCCATCACACGGAGACAGATCAAACAAAGACTATAGAGATCAGTTTCAAGATAACAAAGATTAAAACTTACTATCTTAACAGTTATTCTGATATCACATGTAGTGATAAACTCTTGTAAATTACCTGATCAGGCTTGGCAGACTTTAGTTTTCAATGGATCAGACCAGTTTAGTGTCAGACTGGTGGTCTGGCTTTGGACCATGGGAACAGTTTTTGTATGTGGTATAAATATAGAAGGGAAAGTTGTCTCATGTGTGCAAACATGGAAAACAGTCCACCTTAAATGAGACATGAGAGAGGAACAGGAAGTGTTGAGTAACTGGCATGTTTCCGGCCATTATTACTAAAATGATGATGCAAGTTCAGTAAAAAATGAACACACACATTTACAGTATGCAACTATCTGAATCAAGTCAAACTACAGAATTATTGTTTTCATATGAAGTTAATTAAATGACTGCTGACTAACCTTAACACTACCTCCCCAAAACATTTTTTAAGATAAATATATTTTAAATATACTTTTATATATAAATTTCACATTAGATATTACTTATTCACATTAAATTGTTAAAAATGCCTGTTAAAACCTTGAATACATTTTTATAAATATAAATATATAAATTATTTACAAAAGAATCATCAGATAAATATTGAAAATATGTAGAAAAACATCCATATTTTCAGCTTTGAGGATATCCTGAAGGAAGGTTTTGCCAGATTTAGTGGACTTCTGAGGAAAATTTTGAACAAATCTAGCACATAAAATGACGATCGTACAATATTACACCCTCATAGATCATCAGCAGCATAGAGCCAATCCAGTGTGTTATTGTGACTTCATGTAATGTGTGTATCAGTTGAGTGATGTTATGTGTGAATGTTTATATCCTCAGATAACACAGTGAAGTCAGAGAGCAGCTCCACGTCGGATTCCACCAATCAGGACACTGGTGAGTTATGGGACGGATCAGTGCTTTACATTAGCAGGATAATGCATGGAGAGGCTGAGATAAGAAGCGCTATTACAATGAGAGGATGAGTTTAGTGGATGGAGAGATCCCGCGGGGGTCATTAGAGTCTTCACATCAATGAGTCAAAAAGCCTGTTATTAACACTCACCGAACTAATCCTCTCCCCGTGGCATTTTTGATTCTCACACGTTCTCCTCTCTCTCTCTCTTTCACTCTGTTTTCAATTTCGATTAGGAAATGATGTGATGAAATTATTTATATTATACAATATTGCCAAAGCATCAGTACAAATAACAAAAAAATACAGAAAAAGCTGCCAATAATAGTAATAAAGACAAAAAAAAAATTGTTAATATAGTGACTAAGTAATTGATTGTGCTTATTTTCTGAGGGTATGGTGTTCAGATATGAATTTTGCTGTAATTGATAATTAACTAATCTCCTTTAGTAGCTCTTGTGTATGTTTAGTAACCCCAAAAACTATTTAAACACCTAAGACACACTTTAAAAAAACTGAAATATCAAAAAAAAAAAATCAAACCAAGTGGCATTTAATTTAAAGAAATATAGCACAGAGCGCAGATAACACTTGCTTTGTTTTTTTGTTTTTTAATGCAATTAAATTATAAGAACTTCTTTATTATACACTACTTTTCAAGATTGGGGTCTGAAATATTTTTTTTTAAATAAATTAATACTTTTGTCCAGCAAAGATGCATTAAATTGATAGAAATCTTATAAATGCCTTTACTGTTAATTTCGATTTCAAATGCAGTTGAACTTTCTATTCATCAAAGAATCCTGAAAAAAGTATCACAGTTTCCACAACATTGATAATAATAATAAATGTTGTTTTTTTTAACAGCAAATCATCATATTAGATTGATTTCTGAAGGATCATGTGACACTGAAGACTGGAGTAATGATGCTGAAAATTCAGCTTTGATCACAGGAATAAATTACATTTTAAAATATATTCAAATAGAAAACATGTATTTTAAATTGAAATAATATTTCACACTATTACTATAATTTTGAGCATAAGAAACTTCCTTCAGAAATCTTACAGACCCCAAACTTTTGAATGGTAGTATGTCTTAAAGGGTTAGTTCACCCAAAAATGTAAATTCTGTCATTTATTACTCACCCTCATGCCTTTTCTACACCCGTAAGACCTTCATTAATCTTCAGAACAAAAATTAAGATATTTTAGTTCAAATCCGATGGCTCTGTGAGGCCTTCATAGGGAGCAATGACACTTCCTCTGTCAAGATCCATAAAGGTACTAAAAAAACATCTAAATCAGTTCATGTGAGTACAGTGGTTTAATATTGATATTATAAACCGACGAGAATATTTTTGGTGCGGCAAAAAAACCAAATAACGACTTATTTAGTGATGACCGATTTCAAAACAATGCTTCAGGAAGCATCGGAGCTTAAATGAATCAGTGTGTCGAATCTGCAGTTCGGAGCGCCAAAGTCACGTGATTTCAGCCGTTTGGCGGGTTTGAACCGCGATCCGATTCATGATTCGATACACTGATTCATAATGCTCCAATGCTTCCTGAAGCAGTGTTTTGAAATCGGCCATCACTAAATAAGTCGTTATTTTGTCTTTTTGCCGCACCAAAAATATTCTCGTCGGTTTATAATATCAATATTAAACCACTGTACTCACATGAACTGATTTAGATGTGGTTTAGTACCTTTATGGATCTTGACAGAGGAAGTGACATTACTCCCTATGAAGGCCTCATGGAGCCATCGGATTTCAACTAAAATATCTTAATTTGTGTTCCGAAGATTAATGAAGGTCTTACAGGTGTAGAAACGGCATGAGGGTGAGTAATAAATGACAGATTTTCATTTTTGGGTGAACTAACCCTTTAAAAGTGTATAATTGTTAAGTAGAAACTGGGCTTCTGTCTCAACTTCACAAGTCTCTCTTTCTCGCTCCCTCAGAAGACGCCTCTGACGGCCTGTCACCCTCACGTCCCCGGCTGGTCTCGGGGAGCCCAGACAACAGGTTTTCTCGAAAACTCTCCCCTGTGGAGATCTATTACGAGATGAAAACTCGCCGCAACTCTGTGGCCAGCTCAGCCAGGTATGCGCTCAGCATGAGAAAGTAGGAACAGCTGTTTTTTCATCTTATTTAGTTCCAAAGGTGAATCGGCATTGATTAGCCTACCTGGAATTACCTCATTTAGAGAGAAGCTTATGTGGTTTGTGTTACAGTTTTTCTCCATTGGTTTGGCTCATTTCTTGAAACAGAAATTACATTCTCAAAACAATGTGGACAAACCTCCAAACCACTTGGCAATTGTTCACAACAGAATTGATTTTCTCATTCATTTCATCAAATTGCAAATGTCTAAGTACATGTCTCAATGTCTCAGTACATCTTTGCAAATGATTAAGTACAGGTAGTCTACACTTTCCAAGTGAATAGATCTTGTTGATCTAAACTGATTGTTGATTCTCAGTCTAATGGTTGTTCGCTCCAAAACGTGTCAGCGTCATTTCATTGTATAAGTCATCACATGCAATTATCAGAATTAGTCAAGAACATAATAACATGAATACCATATATGAATCCTTGGAACATTTGATAAATTTATTACAGCAATTGACAGTCAGGTGAAACTAGAACTTTACTAACGAAGGAGCTTTATTTACAGCACTGTAGGCTGTATATAATTTTCATTGTTTGTGTGTTTATATTACAGTATATTATGCTGTATGTATTTTCTTTTTACTCTGATGTATGGAAGTTACTTTATGTGTGTGAATGATAATGGTTACAATTTCCTTGGCAGTATGAGTGCAGTGTGTGATGTCAAACCTTGGAGGCTACTCTTACCCTAAAATCCTATTTCTTTTTTCCGTTTTATACACAATTGTATTCTGTTTGCTAGACAAAAAACAGTACAGTAACCATTGTCAATGAAGGACTGGGCTAAGACTGAAAGGTGGACATGAGGGATATTTCAATGGTCCTCTGCCATAGTGACAAAACATCTAAACATTTTGATTTGCAGTGCTTACACAATGCCAAAGGGACAAAGCATTTTGGGGGCACTGACTGTTTAAATGAGAAGGAAATTTAGTTTTGACACACGACTGAACTGTTTTGGGAGAGGTATGAGCTTTTTCAAGTGAGCTATAGTGTTGTGCTGACTGTTTTGCCAAATGATCTTAGAGTTTTGAGAATGTAATTTCTGTTTCAAGAAATGAGCCAAACCCAAGGAGAAAAACTGTAAAGGATCAGTTCACTTCAGAATTAAAATTTCCTGATAATTTACTCACCCACATGTCATCCAAGATGTTTATGTCTTTCTTTCTTCAGTCGAAAAAAAAATGAAGATTTTTGAGGAAAACATTCCAGGATTTTTCTCTATATAGTGGACTTCAATGGAGTACAACGGGTTGAAGGTCTAAGTTTCAATGCAGGTTCAAAGAGCTCAACATGATCCCAGACAAGGAATAAGGGTCCTATCTAGTGAAACGATCAGTCATTTTCTAAAAAAAAAAAAGAATTATATTCTTTTTAACCACAAATGCTCATCTTGCACTGCTCTGGGATGCGCCACGCATTACGTAATCACGTTGGAAAGGTCACGCGTGACGTAAGTGGAAGTACCAAGCAAGTGTTTACAAAGCAAACGCGCAAAGATTAAGTCAAACGCCCTTTACAAAAAAGGTAAAACAACGATGTCGGATGATTTGTAGTTAAAAAGTATATAAATTTCTTTTTTTTTTTTTGAAAATGACCGATTGTTTCTCTAGATAAGACCCTTATTCCTCGTCTGGGATCATGTAGAGCTCTTTGAAGCTGCACTGAAACTGACATTTGGACCTTCAACCCGTTGTTAACTGTTGAAGTCCACTATAGAAAAATCCTGGAATGTTTTCCTCAAAAACCTTAATTTCTTTTCGACTGAAGAAAGAAAGACATTAACATCTTGGATGGCATAGGGGTGAGTAAATTATCAGGAAATTTGAATTCTGAAGTGAACTGAACCTTTAAAAGCTGATTCCAGAACAAAGGCTCTTTGCTACTCATTAATATTTATGCATTGATCTAAAAGACGTTGTTATCAACTGTAACCCCTTCAGCTTTAACTATATTTATCATGTGACTATTTTAAAGGTGCCATCGAACATTTTTTTTTACAAGATGTAATATAAGTCTAAGGTGTCCCCTGAATGTGTCTGAAGTTTCAGCTCAAGATACCCCATAGATTTTTTTTAATTAATTTTTTTAACTGCCTATTTTGGGGCATCATTAAATATGCACCTATTCAGGGGCTACTGGCTCTTTAAATCTCGCGCTCCCTGCCCATCGAGCTCGCGACTATAATACTGTGCATTTACAAAGTTCACACAGCTAATATAACCCTCAAATGAATCTTTACAAAGTGTTCGTCATGTATGCTGCATGCATGCTTCGGGTCATGTGAGTATAGTATTTATTTGGATGTTTACATTTGATTCTGAATGACTTTGATAGTACTCCGTGGCTAAAGCTAACATTACACACTGTTGGAGAGATTTATAAAGAATGAAGTTGTGTTTATGAATTATACAGACTGAAAGTGTTTAAAAATGAAAATAGCGACGGCTCTCGTCTCCATGAAAGTAAGAAACGATGGTAACTTTAACCACATTTAACAGTACATTAGCAACATGCTAACAAAACATTTAGAAAGACAACAAATATCACTAAAAATATCATGTAATCATGGATCATGTCAGTTATTATTGCTCCATCTTCCATTTTTCGCTATCGTTCTTGCTTGCTTACCTAGTCTGATGATTCAGAAAACTGATTCATGGGCTGGCATATGCAAATATTGGGGGCGTACATATTAATGATCCTGACTGTCATGTAACAGTCGGTGTTATGTAGAGATTCGCCTGTTCTTTGGAGGTCTTTTAAACAAATGAGATTTATATAAGAAGGAGGAAACAATGGAGTTTGAGACTCACTGTATGTCATTTCCATGTACTGAACTCTTGTTATTTAACTATGCCAAGATAAATTTAATTTTCAATTCTAGGGCACCTTTAAAATATCACTGTATAATAAAAATAATAAAGCTAAAATTTTGAATAAAAACATAACTTCATTATCAGTTTTATGAAAGTGTCTTTGTCACCATATAACATCGATCAGGATTTATAACAAGAAGACGTAACTACACTTTGTTTTTTCCCCAGCCCGAGTCACTCTCTTCCAAGAAGTATGTCGAATCTGGAAGGTAGAAGTGTACCGGCAACTCCGCTCTTGTCCCGCAATGGAATAACAGGAGTGCACATCAGGTTATAAATGTGCAAAACACACATGCACAAACGTATGTTAAACACTGCAGCTATATAATCAGGTTGCATGTTGATTATATAGCTGATTACAGTTAAAAAGCCCTGAATTGATAATGGCACAAACATTTTGATTAAATTACTTATTTGCAATGATGTGTAATGAAGTAATGGATGTCTAAGGAGGTTGAGTGTAAAGCCACATTATTTCCTACTCAATCCAATTACACAAACAGAGCAGCTTGTTGTGCCGCAGTGTTGGAAGATACTGAAGTCAGCATGTTTGGATACTGATTTATTGTGTAGCTGTCATTTAATCAGAGTCACTTGAGGAGCTTAAAGTCCCCCCCCCCCCCCCAGAAGAAAAGGATATTTTGAAAAATGTTTGTAAACAGTTTCAGTTCCCATTGACTTCCATTGTACTTTTTGTCTAAATGGAATATTTTTTGTATAATGGAAGTCGATGGGAATCGAAACTGTCTGGTTAGCAACATTCTTCAGAACATCTTCTCTTATGTTACAGAGAACAAATAAAAGTTAGCCCAGGCAAACACCATGTTTTGTTTTTGCATTTTGTCACTTTTGTTGCTTTTCAAACAAGGACTACCATTTTAAAGTTTGGTGTCAGTAAGATTTTTAATGTTTTTGAAAGTGTCTTATACTCATGAAGGCTGCATCATTATTATTATATTGTTATTTGATCAAAAATACAGTAAAAACAGTTATATTGTGAAATAATATTACAATTTAAAATAACTGTTTTCTATTTAAATATATTTTAGTGTCATTTATTCCTGTGATTTAAAACGGAATTTTCAGCATCATTACTCCAGTCTTCATTCACATGATCCTTCAGAAATCATATTCTGATTTCTTTTGTAACATTATAAATATTTTTTTAGCATTATAAATGTAACTTTTCTAACATTATAAATGTCTTCATTGTGACTTTTGATCAATTTAAGCATCCTTTCTGAATAAGTGTTCATTTCTTTTAAAAACAAAATAGTACTTACCCCAACCTTTTGAAACCTTTTGTATATATTTACAAAAATAAATAACCCGCTTATATATGTCAGTGTACTTTAGCCAAAAGAAGTAAAATTGTAAATGTATGTTGTGTTTGTATTGCGCTTTTTACAATATATAATGTTCTATACAACAAAAAGTGCTCTACATAAAAAATTTAAAAAGTAGGCAAGCCAATTATATTAATATATAAAAAAAAGCAAAATAATTACATACTATATTATATAAGAAATAGTCCATTTAACATATTTTGCTGGATTGCAATACTCCTACCACTTTGAGAAACTTTTTATTCTGTTAATACTTTTGAAAAGGATTTTAACCAAGTAAATCCAAATTTAGTCTGAAGGTTTTTAGTGTGTAAAAATGTATCTTAAACATCTTATTTAGTTTTATTTTTGAATAACTAAACATGGCTCTTGCCATAAACAAAGCCATTAAAGCTGGCATGCCATTAAAAAGGAAAGAAACAAATAAGACAATAATATTACATTAGCTGAATTTGTGTTACAAATAAACACATTGCATTGACATGTTTAATTAATATCTTAAAGGGGATAGTTCACCCAAAAATGAAAATCATCCCATGATTTACTCACCCTCAAGCCATCCTAGATGTATATGACTATCTTCTTTAAGATGAATACAATTGGAAATATATAATTTTCCTGGCTCTTCCAGGCTTTATAATGGCAGTGAATGGGGAGCCAGATTTTGAAGCAAAAAAAAATGCATCCATCCATCATAAAAGTGACACATACGGCACCAGGGGGTTATAAATACGGCACCAGCCTATATAAAAACATTATAAAAAACATTATAAATTCAAATAACTAGCTTCCGGCAGACGGCCGAACACATAGTGCACAAGTCGACTTGTGTAAAGTTTTATAAAGCTTGGAAGAGCCAGGATATTTTTAAATATATCTCTGATTGTGTTTGTCTGAAAGAAGATAGCACATACACCTAGGATGGCTTGAGTAAATGGTGAGTAAATCATGGGGTATGTTTAATTTTTGGGTGAACTAACCCTTTAAGGTAGCATTATTTTATTTGACAGACCTAAAAAATACATATTTTTTGAGCAATTTAATGCATCCTTTTGGTTTTTGGAAAACAAAAATCATACTGTCCTCAGTCTTATGAATGGTGCGGTGAATGTATTTGAATGTGTTGTTTGTTTGTGTAGGTCAGAATCATCTAGCGGCACTGCTGCTGTGAAGCAGTGGTCAGACAATCCCGAGGCGCCTCAGCAGGTGCCTCTGCAGTCTCAGGAGGGGTCCTCCGCAGGGTCCTACGAGCAAGGGCACAGACGAAGCAATAGCTCCGAGACGTTACTCGACCGGCACGGCACTGCGGTGGAGGAGGGAGGTCAAAGGTTAGGCATGCCTGTACGAAACGGCCCGTACAAGAGCTCAGAAGCACTCATGGACACGACTTTAAAACAGGCGCAGCGGAGCAGCCCCGAACGGCAGGTAAACGGACACACCGAACTGGCCCGCGTTCGCTCGGCTGCGGGAGGTCGAGGAACGAACGGAGGTGGCGGTTACAGTGAGATCCTCATGGATTATGTTT
Source organism: Chanodichthys erythropterus (assembly GCF_024489055.1). Taxonomy (NCBI): domain Eukaryota; kingdom Metazoa; phylum Chordata; class Actinopteri; order Cypriniformes; family Xenocyprididae; genus Chanodichthys; species Chanodichthys erythropterus. The sequence continues at coordinate 7,563,972 of NC_090229.1, forward strand.
GGGGAAAACAACAGAAGATGCAAGCTCAGCAACAGCAAAGACTTCAGGTCCAAAATAGTGCCAAAACCCGGCCGTGGCCCGAAGGTCCCAATGCTCCACCGCCTCCCTACAGGAACGGCTTCCCCCAATCGCAGCAGCTTATCCTGGGCAACGGCCCTCCGGCCTACAGTCCGCTAATGCTGAGAGGGAAGCCCGGCGAGCCTCGGAGGGTCAAAGTGACGCGCACCAAATCCTGCGGCCCGTTCGTTCCCTTACAACAGCACCAGCAAGAGTCCATCCTGCTCTCTGCCTACACCGAAACCAACACCGCCAATGGTATCGGCAGTAACGCAATGCATAATCAGCAGACAGACCACCCACACAGACCGCCCCACTACCCAATCGAGTCCTCCGCACCCACAACCCCCGATGACCCCACACGCAGCCTACACAAGGCCTTGGCGCTGGAGGGCTTGAGAGACTGGTATCTGCGGAACGCACTGGGACAGCCAGCCAACGGAGGGAAGGGCAAAGAGGGGACGCAGACTCAGCGCAGGCGTACCACGTCCTCTCTGCACAACTCGCACCCCCATCCGCCCCTAAAACACCAGCCACAGTCCTTTCAAACGGACACGTCCTATCCACAGATGCCCCAGTCGGCCACGTTTCATGGTCATCCTCTACACGGCAGGTAATTGCAGAATGAATTCAAATCTACATTCATATGACACAGGAAGCATCAGTTAAGAAACCCTTGATTTCAAAAAAGGTAAATATATATATATATATATATATATATATATATATATTAGGTACAGCATTTATTAATCTTGGTCAATGCATTTTTCTGCATATACTAATGCATTTTCACAAAGTTTTTGAACTAATTTTCATTGTAGTACTTAAACAATAGTTTTTTTTTTTTTTTAAATTAACATTTTAAATATTTTACATGTTTTATGTATTTGAAAGAAGTCTTTTCTGCTCACCAAGGCTGCATTTAAAATAAAAACTGAATTACATAAAAACTGTAATATTGTGAAATATTATTACAAATGAAAATAACTTTTTTCCATGTGAATATATTTTAAAGTGTAATTTATTCATGTGATGCAAAGCTGAATTTTCAGCCTCATTACTCCAGTCTTCAGTGTCACATTTTCCTTTTCTGCATACAATAATGCATTTTCATATTTCAAGTTGTACAAATTAACAGTTAGTTCAATTGAATGAATTATAGTATTTTTTTCATTGTAGTATTAATATATATATTTTTTTAATTAAGATTACATTTTTCATATTTATTATATATGCTACCATTCAAAAGTTTTGGGTTGTTAAATTTTTTTTTAATAGAAGTTTTTTTTTAAAAGAAGTCTCTTCTGCTCACCAAGACTGCATTTATTTGATTAAAAATTCAATAAAAACAGTAATATTGTGAAACATTATTACAAATTAAAATAACTGTTTTCCATGTGAATATATTTTAAAGTGTAATTTATTCATGTGATGCAAAGCTGAATTTTCAGCCTCATTACTCCAGTCTTCAGTGTCACATGTTCCTTTTCTGCATACAATAATGCATTTTCATATTTCAAGTCATACAAATTAACAGTTAGTTCATTTGAATGTATTATAGTATTTATTTTTATTATAGTATTTTTGAATGAACAATAGTATTTTTTTTTTTAATTAACATGAAATTTTTCATATTTATTATATATGCTACCATTCAAAAGTTTAGGGTTGGTACATTTTTTTTTTTTAAATGTTTTTGAATATGAATATATTTTAAATATTATTGCAATTTAAAATGTAATTTAGTCCTGTGAAAGAAAGTTCAAAAGAACAGCATTTTGGAAATATATATATATATTTTTTTTGTACAAAGGTAAAAATCTTTACTGTCAATTTTGATCAGTTTAATGTATCCTTGCTGAATTTTTCGACCCCAAACTGTTGAATGGTAATGTATATCTTTTAATATTATATTTTATATACAGTATGTTTTATATATTGTGTCTCCTCTTCTTTCTTATCGCTTACAGGTCGATGGAGCTTTCATTGTACCAAGATACCTTTTCATCTAAAATGCAGGAGATGACACTTAAAGAGACCAGTAATGACAGACCCACGCCAGGCACGCTGGTCTGACACGCAAACAAACAATCTCACCCACACACACTCATGCAAACTCAAAGAGACTACAGCAAACACCAGCTTACCTGTGTATGGAATGGCAGAGAGAATGCCATAGTGGACTTTCAAAGAGACTTTTTGCTTCCTTTCAGCAGTTAGAATTGAATAATTCTGACAGAAATCAGCCTAGCATCCTTGTAATACTAATACATGCTAAGCTACCACTGACATGGGACAAACACTTGTACTCAAGACCCTTTTCAGCATGAGATCAAGCTGTCTTCTAGTTTCACATCTTTTCTCGGTTCCCGTAGACTTTTTAGATAGTTCAGTAAATTTCCCTTTTAATCGGCGAAAGGTTAGTCAGAGAAAAGAGACAATATGTCACCATATTTCTATTAGTAAACAATAATGCAAGTTCATTCTATCAAATATTTCCAGCCTTGGTATAGATTTGTCACAAAACATATACAAGTTTTTCTGGCAAGACCTTCCAAAATAGTTCTGGACATTTGAGGCCCTTTGAAAAAATATCAGGATCTTCTAAATTTTTTAATGAAAATATTTCTATGCAAATTACAATCAAGAAGACTGTGTTTAGACAAAATTAATTCCTTTTTTGTCGTTCTGAGTAGCAATTTTAAAATGTGCAGGAGAAAAAAACAAGCCAAATCTTTAACTTTGATGGACTGTTAAAGAGTCAGTGACTCACAGTATTTCATGAAATGTATTAGTGTGTTAGTATCTTTATTACTAATGTGGAAGAGTATAAATGTGCTCATTCAGGATGATGAAATTAAAGGGTTAGTTCATCCAAAAATGAAAATTTTGTCAACATTTACTCACCCTCAAGTTGTTCCAAACCTGTATGAGTTTCCTTGTTCTGCTGGTCCCCATTGACTTCCATAGTATATAAAAAAAAAAAATCTATGGAAGTCAAACTGTTTGGTTACCAGCAGTCTTCAAAATGTTTTCTTTTGTGTTTAACAAAACAGAGAAACAGGTTTAAAACAACTTAAATGTGAGTAAATTTTCAATTTTGGGTGAACTATCCCTTTAAGAATGGCACAAAGGTCGCTGTGCGGCTCAAACAACATCTTTATCTGTATCACATGTATTTATGATGGTTTCTATTTCCTCAGGCTCTAATTATATACCAGTATTACTAAATACAATCACAAAGAAAATTAGGTAGAATAAAGTAAAAAACAGGTAGAATAAAGTAAAAATGATATTTGATGTATTAAAAAATTGCATTTCTTCAGAAATGAAGTAGAATGAAACCTGTCAAGAACGCATTTTACTCAAAAATCAAAAGAAAAATATATTTATATTGTTTTAGGTCTCATTATGACATTACTTGACAATATAGCACCAACCCAATTCTCATTACTGTAATAGAAGAAAATAATCATGGATTTAAGGATCATCTTAGTATTTATTGTGCTGGATTTATGCTGATTTAAAAAAAGGATTCTTTCAGGACATGATGAATTTTAATTACTGTAATGAAAATTTAATGGGAATGACCATAGAGAATAATGAGAAATATAAAAAAAGCTCAAAAACAAAACATGCATCAGGATGCATTAGTAATGAGAATGTGGGAGAAAAATGTGCTTAATGTCAAATAAAAAACATGGGTCTTAAAAATAGAGGTCCTTTAGAAAAAAATAATATTTTGAAAAATATTATGAAAAATATATTGATATTGGGGTGAAATATGACCGTTTCCACACTGTAAACCTGAATAAGTTGGCTAAACTCAAAAAATTTGAATGCCATGGGCAAGGCATGCTGGGAAATAGAAATCCCAGCCCAGTTTCAGTTAAACTTAAAGGGTTATTTCACCCAAAAATGAAAATTATGTTATTAATTACTCACCCTCATATCATTCCAAACCCATAAGAACACAAATTAAGATATTTTTGATAAAATCCGATGGCTCAGTGAGGGAATGTTAATTTGGACTTTTAAACATCCAGAAAGCTACTGAAGAAATATTTAAAACAGTTTATGTGACTACAGTGGTTCAACCTTAATGTTATGAAGCGACGAGAATACTTTTTGTATACAATATAAAAAAAATAACGACTTTATTCAACAATATCTAGTGATGGGGGATTTCAAAACACTGCTTCATGAAGCTTCGAAGCTTTACAAATCAGTGGTATGGTGCGTGGTATCAAACGATCTCAAACTGCCAAAGTCATGTGATTTCAGTAAACGAGGCTTCGTTACATCATAAGTGTTTTAAAATTTCAACGCTTCACGTGGCTTTGGCAGTTTGATACACGCTCCGAACCACTGATTTGAAACAAAAGATTCATAAAGCTTCGAAGCTTCATGAAGCAGTGTTTAGAAATCACCCATCACTAGCTATTGTTGAATAAAGTCTTTTTTTTTTTTTTTTTTTGGTGCACAGAAAGTATTTTCGTCGCTGTATAATATTAAGGTTGAACCACTGTACTCACATGAACTGTTTTAAATACATCTTTAGCTTTCTGCATGTTTGAAAGTGTAAGTTAACTTGCTCTAAATGCAGGCCTCACTGAGCCATTGGATTTTATCAAAAATATCTTAATTTGTGATCTGAAGATGAGTGAAGTCTGAGTGAAGTGTTCTGAAGTCTTACTGGTGTGGAACGACATGAGGATGAGTAATTAATGACAGAATTTTCATTTTTGGGTGAACTAACCCTTTAAGTTCATCTAAATTAATAGAAATAAGTTCATAAAACTCAAAACAATGAAACGGTTCAATTTACTTAAAATATATCAGTTCTGTGAACTGAAAAAGAAAGTACTCATAATACTCATAAAAGTTAATTTTACTGAACTGATTTGTTTAATTTAAGTTTGTCCTACTCAAACCAATTAATTATTTTGAGTGTTTAGGGTTTACAGTGAGACTCTCCCTAGTACTATCAGGTTTTTATAACAATGACCACTAGGAGGAGCCCCAATATCTGTTTTCAGGGGATTCTGGATCCATTCAAATAAACAGCACCCACTGCAGAAGCATGCAAAGCATCCTGCCAGGTGCAGTGCTTGTCGCAAGAATCACCAGCTTCTTGTGTATAGCGCCTTAATTGCAATTGTTCATTGTTTTTCCTATCGGATTGACTGCAGATGTCAATATTTACTGTATCTCTCAGTAATTAGATTGCGTGAAATGAAAAGGATTAATTAACCAAACCGGGACTTTGCCAAGAATCGTAATTTCTCCTTTAGAATTTATTTGATGAACTGTGATACTCAGAATGTGGCGTTGCCTACTAATGCCAGGATGCCAACCTTTGACCATTGTGCCTAGCAAATGTGGCGGAGAAGACTTTACTAAGCTAACAAATGTGTATTTCTCACGGCCAATTTGAATAAAGAATTTGGCTCCTGCTTATATAAACTACCACCAGATTTTACTCTCTCTCTTTAGGAATGAAAAAAGAACTAAAAACAGGCATTTGGATTGCTGGCTAATCCATTCTAATAGATGTAGTCTTCTGTTTCTAGTGTTAGTGCTCCCTTCTGGAAAAAAACAAACAAAAAAACATTGATGTACCAATGCATGCGGGTATATGTTCTTCTTTATTCCCTCTAAGAATCGTCTGTTGTTCCCTGATATTTTTCGGTTCATTGTGT